>NC_089206.1:19805627-19828127 GCF_963930695.1 Labrus bergylta
AGTAGAGAGAAAGAAAGGGAGAAAGAGAGAGAGAGAGGAACAGAGAGAGGAGTAGAAAGAGAGAGAGAAAGAGAGGGAGAGAGAAAGAAAGGGAGAAAGAGAGAGAGAGGGACAGAGAGAGGAGTAGAGAGAGAGAAAGACAGGGAGAGGGAGAGAGAAAGAAAGGGAGAAAGAGAGAGAGAGAGAGAGGAGTAGAGAGAGAGAGAAAGAGAGGGAGAGGGAGAGAGAAAGAAAGGGAGAAAGAGAGAGAGAGAGAGAGAGGAGTAGAGAGAGAAGCTGTTCCAGCTCTGAGTGAGGGCAGAGAGACACACAGGTGGACGTGAAGCACACCTGAGAGAGATAGTCCTGTTTACACACACCTTCATGTCTGCTCAGGTGAGATCTAACTCACACCTGTTAACTCAGTATATGTGACGTCACGGAATCAACGGGCTGCGTAAAACTTTAATTTCTTTTTTTTCTTTCCAAGAATCAGAAGAAGATCTACTTCAACACTCCGTGAGAAGTGATCCGGATTCAGACGCTGGTACGGGTCTGGACCGTAACTCCCACTTAGGACCGAGTCAATAAACTGATCCTGGTCTGAGCTGACCCGGGTTTAATCATGTACCAGGGTCTGAGCCTGTCCTCCCCCCAGACCCCGTACCCCCACGACACCGGGACCTACCTCCACGCCGCGGCCAGCTCTCCGGTCTACGTCCCGACCAGCAGGGTCCCATCCATGCTGCCGCCCCTGCCCTACCTTCAGACCTGTGACCCCCAACACCAGACTCACGGCTGGCCTCAGGACGGCTCCGGGTTCAGCCCCAGCAGCCCCCCGCATCCCCCGCACGGCTTCTCGTTCACGCACAGCCCGCCGCTCGGCAGCAGCTCGGGCCGGGACCCCGGCTACCAGAGCCCGCTGCTGCTGGGTAACGGAGGGAGGGGAGATCAGTACGGAGGTGCCCTGGTCCGCTCTGTGGGGGGGTCTTACTCCGGCCCATACGCATACATGAGCCCGGAGATGGCCTCGTCCTCCTGGACTCCGGGACCGTTTGAGAGTGGAGTGATCGGCCTGCAGGGCCGCGGAGGGAGCACCGCCAGGAGGCCCAGTCTGGGTGAGTAAACCGGACCGACTCTAGCCGAGACCAGGGAATGAGACCAGAGCTCGAGTATGAACCCAAAAATAATTATAAATCTATATTTTATATTATATTATAAATATATAAGAGAGAAAGGATTAATTATGACGTCATAATAAAGGAAAGAGAGGTCCGCGTGCTCCAAAACCTCCAAGATAAAAAACACGTTCAGCATTTTATCACCAACACACTTAAAATATTCTGATTTAAATCAAAATATTATTCTGATTTAAATTAAAATATTATTCTGATTTAAATCAAAATATTCTGATTTAAATCAAAGTATTCTGATTAAAATTAAAATATTCTGATTTAAAGTATTCTGATTTAAATGAAATTATTCTGATTTAAATGAAAGTATTCTGATTTAAATTCAATTATTCTGATTTAAATTCAATTATTCTGATTTAAAGTATTCTGATTTAAATTCAATTATTCTGATTTAAATGAAAGTATTCTGATTCAAATTAAATTATTCTGATTTAAAGTATTCTGATTTAAATTAAATTATTCTGATTTAAATTAAATTATTCTGATTTAAAGTATTCTGATTTAAATGAAAGTATTCTGATTTAAATTAAATTATTCTGATTTAAATGAAAGTATTCTGATTTAAATTAAATTATTCTGATTTAAATTAAAGAATTCTGATTTAATGATGTTTAGATATTAAACGTGTGAATCCTCTCTGAGTTCAGGTTGATATTTAGTTTTTAAATCTTTTAAGTCTCTAAACGTCATTAAACATTTCTTCTTTATATCATTAAAGTCTGATTTATTAATGTCATGAGAGTTAAAAACACTTCAGAATAAATATTTAAATAATAAATAATCTATAATAAATAATAAATAATTAGTGTGTGTGTGTGTGTGTGTGTGTGTGTGTGTGTGTGTGTATGTATGTGTGTGTGTGTGTGTGTGTGTGTGTGTGTGTGTGTTTGTGTGTGTGTTTGTGTGTGTGTGTGTGTGTGTGTGTGTGTGTGTGTGTGTCTGTGTGTGTGTGTGTGTGTGTGTGTGTGTGTGTGTGTGTGTGTGTCTGTGTGTGTGTGTGCGTGTGTGTGTGTGTGTGTGTGTGTGTGTCTGTGTGTGTGCGTGTGTGTGTGCATGTGTGCGTGTGTCTGTGTGTGTGTTTTAAAGGTCACAAACTAAAAGAGGAATCTTTACTGAATCCATACCTGTTGGTTACCACGGCAACAACAAAACAATGAACTAACTGTCAGATTGTCTGAGACTGAGCGAGCGACAGAGACCGTTTCACAATCCTGTGATGTCATACTTCAGGTCACACGGCGTGATGGAGACGGGATCAAACCAAATGTTGTACTTAAACGCTTTGTGTTGTCCCGTGTGTCCTGCGTGCTCAGAGCTCATGGACGACATGTCCACTGAGGGTCGGGAGTGTGTGAACTGCGGCTCGGTGTCCACGCCGCTGTGGCGCAGGGATGGAACCGGACACTACCTGTGCAACGCGTGCGGCCTCTACCACAAGATGAACGGAATCAACAGACCGCTAATCAAACCGCACAAACGACTGGTGAGAGACACACACACACACACACACACACACACACACACACACACACACACACACACACAGTTTAGCTCCACTGAGCCACAGCAGTCCGTAATGTGGCTTAGTTGGTACAGTTGGTCGTCTTTCAACTGGAAGGTCAAGGGTTTGATCCCCAGCTCCTGCAGACACATGTCCAATGTGTCCAAGAAACTTAAACCAGATTTCCTCCCGCTGCTTCGTTGGCGGAGTGTAAGTGTGTATGAATAGATGAGTTAATACTGATGGACTCTACACAGCAGCCTCTACCATCCGTGTGTGAATATGTTTGTCTATCACTCTGTGTCTTTGGGTGTAGTCTGTGGAGATGGGTGTGGGATGGACTGTGTGTGAGTGTGTGTGTGAGTGTGTGTGTGTGTGTGTGTGTGTGGGGGGGGGGGGGGGGATTCAAGGCCTCCCAGCTGTGTCGTTCTCAGACCCTCCTTCTCCAGTTTGGTTCAGTTTTCAAGTTATATTTGTCCGGCTCTGACCTCGCCCTTGAACGAGATGTTTGTACTCTCTGCAGAAATTGAGACTAAAGCCCCATCCACACATATACGATTTTTTTGAAAACCTAGTATTTTCTCTCCCTTTTGGCGTCCCATCCACATGAAAACAATTGATAACTGAGTTTTTGGTCACTGCAAACAAAGTCTTTGAAAAACGCATCGCAAGGTGGAGATTAAAAAAAAAAATTATGTTTACTTGTATTCGTGTGAACAGTTAAAACGGTTAAAACACAGCTTTTTGTAATAGTGACGTAATTACGTCGACTTGCGTGTTGAGCATGCGTCATAACCAAGATGGCGGGCTACCGGTTTGTTTACATCTGTTCGCTGCTGTTAGGTTTAATTGCATGAATTGCATTCAAGTGTAACTCTAAGCAGCAACTCCACTTTGTCGTCCGTCCAAACGAATGAATCGGCTTTTTGTTTGTTGACTTGTTTCGCCATCTTTTCCAAATCGCCACTGTCAAAAGGACGCTTAATACGCATACTCGCAATGTTCTTTTACGGTGTTTGATGTGAACGAGACACAGCTATTATCGCCACCTACTGGCCTGGCATGCTTATGGCATGCTTATGTGAGCGTTTTCCATCGTTTTTGCGTTGCCATGTGGACTGAGATTTTTTAAAAACTGTTGGTGTGGACGGGATTTGACGGGAGGTGTGTGTGTGTGTGTGTGTGTGTGTTGTCAGACTTTATGACTCGAGGATGGAGAGTGATTGTTGTTGTTTGAAACTTCACGGTGACGTCGTGCTGTCAATCTCTCAGGATGTATTTAAAGGCACAGAGACGACAGATTTATGGTTTTGTAAAGTTTTGTTGTGAGAAAAAATTTTTTCAAACATTTATCTGTGGCCGTCTTTGTGATCTCTCTTTTATCTCATGTTATGGTTTCTCCTCGTCTGTCCTGCAGCAGACGACGTCTCGCCGGGCCGGTCTCTGCTGCACAAACTGTCACACCAGCACGACCACACTGTGGAGACGAAATGCTGACGGAGAGCCCGTCTGCAACGCCTGTGGACTCTACATGAAGCTGCACGGGGTAAAATAAGCTCCTCGCATTAATGTGGAAAGAGGAACCATGCTCTGTCAGGTACCCTCGCTCACCTGTCCCCCCCTCCTTCAGGTACCCCGACCTCTGGCCATGAAGAAAGAGAGCATTCAGACCAGGAAGAGGAAACCAAAGACGCCCAAAAATAAAACAGGTGAGTAAAGAAAGAACCACACAGCAGCTTCTTACAGAGTCTCTACATTCAGTGGTACTCCTCCTGTGACTGTCCTTTAGGCTCCACCCCCTCCGACAGCAGCTCTCCGTCCTCGCTCTCTGTCTCTGAACACGCCTCCACCATCAAGAGTGAACCCAACATGACCCCGTCCCCGTACACCAGACACACCATCACATCTGCCACTCAGGTACCCTCCTATACGTGTGTGTGTGTGTGTGTGTGTGTGTGTATGTGTGTGTATGTGTGTGTGATATTACCCGAACCCTAAACCTTTTTCACACTATGATTATGTAACTGCGCCGTAATGAAGCCCCGCCCCCATGACCTCCTTGATTCATAGTGGCGTGATATTCATGTCCTGGTCTGTGTGTTAACATGGTTACGCTGTGACACTGTGAGTCATCAAGGTGAGACCTGCTGACTCATGACTTCATCAGAGTGAGACCTGCTGACTCATGACTTCATTAAGGTGAGACCTGCTGACTCATGACTTCATCAGGGTGTGATCTGCTGACTCATGACTTCATCAGGGTGACTCATGACTTCATCAGGTGAGATCTGCTGACTCATGACTTCATCAGGGTGAGACCTGCTGACTCATGACTTCATCAGGGTGAGACCTGCTGACTCATGACTTCATCAAGGTGAGAACTGCTGACTCATGACTTCATCAGGGTGACTCATGACTTCATCAGGGTTGAGACCTGCTGACTCATGACTTCATCAGGGTGAGACCTGCTGACTCATGACTTCATCAAGGTGAGACCTGCTGACTCATGACTTCATCAAGGTGAGACCTGCTGACTCATTACTTCATCAGGTTGACTCATGACTTCATCAGGGTGAGATCTGCTGACTCATGACTTCATCAAGGTGAGACCTGCTGACTCATGTCTTCATCAAGGTGAGATCTACTGACTCATGACTTCATCAAGGTGAGACCTGCTGACTCATGACTTCATCAGGGTGAGATCTGTTGACTCATTACTTCATCAAGGTGAGACCTGCTGACTTATGACTTCATCAGGGTGAGACCTGCTGACACATGACTTCATCAAGGTGAGACTTGCTGACTCATGACTTCATCAGGGTGACTCATGACTTCATCAGGGTTGAGACCTGCTGACTCATGACTTCATCAGGGTGAGATCTGCTGACTCATGACTTCATCAAGGTGAGATCTGCTGACTCATGACTTCATCAGGGTGAGACCTGCTGACTCATGACTTTATCAGGGTCACTCATGACTTCATCAGGGTGAGATCTGCTGGCTCATGTCTTCAGTCTGATGCTTTTCCACAGCTGGAACATGAGGGTGTTTAGTTGGAGAACAGACCAGAGCTTCAGTTCACAAAGATGTAAACGAATCACTACTTTTATTAGTAACTCCAGTTTAGTGACCATTTAGACTGACATCATATGAACACCTGTTAACGTTCAGTGTGAATGTCTCCGCCCCCCCAGCAGACGGCGTCTCAGCTGGACGGCCTGGCTTCAGGACACGTGGACATTAAATACGAGGACTTCGTCTTCACCCCGACCTCCATGTCCGCACAGAACTGGTGCGCTCTGTCTCAGGCCTGAACTTCCTCCACCTGCAACACCTGATGACATCACAGCTGATGACTTCACACAGGTGGATGTGGCTCCATGGGGGAGGACAGACAGAGCTCCACCCAGCTTTTTCCTAGCGCTGCAGGAGAGAGAGACCAAACCTGGCCAACAACAGGACTACACCAGGCCCAAAACAGGACCAGAACAGGTCAACATCAGGACCAAACCAGGACCAAACATGGTCAACAACAGGACTACACCCGACCAACAACTGAACCAAAGACAGGACTACACTAGGCCAAAATCTGAACCAAAAACAAGACTACACCAGGCCAAGATCTGAACCAAAAACAGGACTACACTAGGCCAAGAACTGAACCAAAAACAGGACTACACCAGGCCAAGATCTGAACCAAAAACAGGACTACACCAGGCCAAGATCTGAACCAAAAACAGGACTACACTAGGCCAAGATCTGAACCAAAAACAATACTACACCTGACCAGTAAGAACCAGGTTGGCATGGACCAAAACAGGACCAAACTCAGCGTTAAACAGGACTACACCAGACCAAAAACAGGACTACACCAGACCAAAAACAGGACTACACCAGGCCAAAAACAGGACTACTCAAGACCAAAAACAGGACTACACCAGGCCAAAAACAGGACTACTCAAGACCAAAAACAGGACTACACCAGGCCAAAAACAGGACTACACCAGAACAAAAACAGGACTACTCAAGACCAAAAACAGGACTACACCAGGCCAAAAACAGGACTACACCAGACCAAAAACAGGACTACAACAGGCCAAAAACAGGACTACACCAGACCAAAAACAGGACTACTCAAGACCAAAAACAGGACCATTCAGTCCAACATCCAACAGCTCAATAACCCAGGTCTAAAAAGGGACTAAACAGGGCCCAAACCAGGACTAAGCAAAGACTCAGACTGGACTAAAAGAAGGGCTAAATCAGGTTTAAACATGGACTGAATCAGGAAGTAACCAGGACTGCTGAACTAACGTCCTGTTAGGTCCAATGAGAGCTTCCTATGAGGTAAATACGTGTCACAGAGGATGGCGTGGAGGTAAACACGGGGTTTAATAACCTTTGAAAGCTCATCATCGTCTAAACGGGATCTTCATCTGAGAATAGTTTGTGTGTTTTGTCGTCGGAGCAGAAACAGAAAAAAGACAGGAGAGGTTTTTTTATGACAACGTGTAGATGGTTAACTTTTATAGGCTCATTATTTATGTGGCGATAAGGACAGGTGAAGCCTCTGCAGGTTGATTCACTCACATTAGGACTTATTAGTTTTAACAGCAGACACACAAAACCCGTCTTTAGAACCAGGACCACACGTCAGGACTTCATCACTTATTATGAGACGTGACGTGCAATGACCTTGAATGAAGAAAACAAAAAGAAGGAGATAAACGTTTAATCATATTTTATTGTGAAAGTTTTTAATTTTATTGTGAAAATGTTGTAAAGAAGTCCCCGACTGCTCTTTAGAATCTGTTCTTGTAAATAAACTGATTCACATTTTATTCACCTGATGTTTGATTTCTCTCCAATATTTTAATCAAACATTTTACTGACATCACTCCTCCATCAGAGCCCAGTCCTCTATCAGATCCCAGTCCTCCATCAGATCCCAGTCCTCTATCAGAGCCCAGTCCTCCATCAGAGCCCAGTCCTCCATCAGATCCCAGTCCTATATCAGATCCCAGTCCTCCATCAGAGCCCAGTCCTCTATCAGAGCCCAGACCTCTATCAGATCACAATCCTCCATCAGAGCCCAGTCCTCCATCAGAGCCCAGTCCTCTATCAGAGCCCAGTCCTCTATCAGAGCCCAGACCTCTATCAGATCACAGTCCTCCATCAGAGCCCAGTCCTCCATCAGAGCCCAGTCCTCTATCAGATCCCAGTCCTCTATCAGAGCCCAGTCCTCTATCAGATCCCAGTCCTCTATCAGAGCCCAGTCCTCCATCAGAGCCCAGTCCTCCATCAGATCCCAGTCCTATATCAGATCCCAGTCCTCCATCAGATCCCAGTCCTCCATCAGATCCCAGTCCTCCATCAGATCCCAGTCTTCTATCAGATCCCAGTCCTCTATCAGAGCCCAGTCCTCTATCAGATCCCAGTCCTCCATCAGAGGAGGCTTAGGGTTAGCCTGTTATGTGATAGCACATTCATTGATTAACGTTCAAAACCATTCACTTCTACGTGTACATCCACTGAGACTTTTTAGTGTCAGTCAATGGCGACGGCCATTGACACACTATGATGCTCAACTGTAATATCATATTATTAGTTAGCTAGCTAGCGTTAGCTCACATAACCAGCATGTGTGTGTGTTTGAGAGGGAGAGGGGACACTATTAAAAGTCTGTACAGCATGTTTGATTTCTCTCCAATATTTTAATCAAACATTTTACTGACATCACTCCTCCATCAGAGCCCAGTCCTCTATCAGAGCCCAGACCTCTATCAGATCACAGTCCTCCATCAGAGCCCAGTCCTCTATCAGAGCCCAGTCCTCTATCAGAGCCCAGACCTCTATCAGAGCCCAGACCTCTATCAGATCACAGTCCTCCATCAGAGCCCAGTCCTCCATCAGAGCCCAGTCCTCCATCAGAGCCCAGTCCTCTATCAGATCCCAGTCCTCTATCAGAGCCCAGTCCTCTATCAGAGCCCAGTCCTCTATCAGATCCCAGTCCTCCATCAGAGCCCAGTCCTCTATCAGATCCCAGTCCTCTATCAGAGCCCAGACCTCTATCAGATCACAGTCCTCCATCAGAGCCCAGTCCTCCATCAGAGCCCAGTCCTCTATCAGATCCCAGTCCTCTATCAGAGCCCAGTCCTCTATCAGAGCCCAGTCCTCTATCAGATCCCAGTCCTCCATCAGAGCCCAGTCCTCTATCAGATCCCAGTCCTCCATCAGAGCCCAGTCCTCCATCAGAACCCAGTCCTCTATCAGATCCCAGTCCTCTATCAGATCCCAGTCCTCCATCAGAACCCAGTCCTCTATCAGATCCCAGTCCTCCATCAGAGCCCAGTCCTCCATCAGATCCCAGTCCTCCATCAGATCCCAGTCCTCTATCAGAGCCCAGTCCTCTATCAGATCCCAGTCCTCCGTCAGATCCCAGACCTCCGTCAGAGCCCAGTCCTCCACCAGTCCTATATCAGATCCCAGTCCTCTATCAGAGCCCAGTCCTCTATCAGATCCCAGTCCTCCATCAGAGCCCAGTCCTCCATCAGAGCCCAGTCCTCCACCAGTCCTCTATCAGATCCCAGTCCTCCATCAGAGCCCAGTCCTCCATCAGAGCCCAGTCCTCTATCAGAGCCCAGTCCTCTATCAGATCCCAGTCCTCCATCAGAGCCCAGTCCTCCACCAGTCTTCTATCAGATCCCAGTCCTCTATCAGATCCCAGTCCTCTATCAGAGCCCAGTCTTCTATCAGATCCCAGTCCTCCATCAGAGCCCAGTCCTCCACCAGTCTTCTATCAGATCCCAGTCCTCTATCAGATCCCAGTCCTCTATCAGAGCCCAGTCCTCTATCAGATCCCAGTCCTCCATCAGAGCCCAGTCCTCCATCAGAGCCCAGTCCTCCACCAGTCCTCTATCAGATCCCAGTCCTCCATCAGAGCCCAGTCCTCCATCAGAGCCCAGTCCTCCATCAGAGCCCAGTCCTCTATCAGAGCCCAGTCCTCTATCAGATCCCAGTCCTCCATCAGAGCCCAGTCCTCCACCAGTCTTCTATCAGATCCCAGTCCTCTATCAGAGCCCAGTCCTCTATCAGATCCCAGTCTTCTATCAGATCCCAGTCCTCTATCAGATCCCAGTCCTCTATCAGATCCCAGTCTTCTATCAGATCCCAGTCCTCTATCAGAGTCCAGTCCTCTATCAGATCCCAGTCCTCCATCAGAGGAGGCTTAGGGTTAGCCTGTTATGTGATAGCACATTCATTGATTAACGTTCAAAACCATTCACTTCTACGTGTACATCCACTGAGACTTTTTAGTGTCAGTCAATGGCGACGGCCATTGACACACTATGATGCTCAACTGTAATATCATATTATTAGTTAGCTAGCTAGCGTTAGCTCACATAACCAGCATGTGTGTGTGTTTGAGAGGGAGAGGGGACACTATTAAAAGTCTGTACAGCATACACACTACAGTTAGTTACAACAGGGCAAACACATGCAGCATGCTTATTATTAAGAAACCTCCATGTCAGGTACAAATAGTCAACAGGTGAGTTCACATCCAGAGCAGAGTAGGGACAGTGTTAGTGCTGATATCTGAGATATGAGCAGTATGGTCAGAGGAAGAGAAGAGGTCTACATAGTCTGTGCTTACTGTAGGTGGTACATTAAGCACACTAGCTGTGGCTCCTTGATACCTTCAGAGAAATGACCACTCATCTATCTGTTGTGATTGTATTTGCAGAAAGTCACAAGGGACCATGGTGGGACAGCTACTGTGGTCTGATCTACCAGCAGACCAGAATCCTGTGGACAGGAGGGTCAGGATGAGGAGACAGGGACTGGATGTTCACAAGACCACCCAGCTCCAACTGAGACCTTCATCGTCTACTTGATTATATATAGTGTGTTAATGTGTGTGTTAATGTGTGTTTATTTTGTGTGTTAATGTGTGTGTATGTTAATGTGTGTGTATATGCGTGTTAATGTGTGTGTGTATGTGTGTTATTGTGTATATGTGTGTGTGCATGTGTAGCAGGGCGTGTTCTATTGTATCGTGTTTAAACGTTGACCAAAGGTTGAGCTCCAGGCCGTCTTTATGGCAATCGGGTCCAGGTCGTCTTTATGGCGGTCGGGTCCAGGTCGGCCTCTCTGCGACGCGGCTGCTGCTTTACAGCCGCCTTGGCGACATCCCGGCACCAACAACAGCAGCGCTTTATGACAGTTGGCCAACAGGCTGCTTCTTATCAGCTGCTGGGAGAGGCGTGCAGGTGAACACACCTGGAGGAGAATAAAGCGGCTTTGAGATAAACAGTAGACGTTTAGATTCACTTCTCCATCCTGTCGTCATCAACAGCAGCTCCTGCAGATGGAGATCAATAAAGACTAAAAGTTCAATGTGTGTGTGTGTGTGTGTGTGTGTGTGTGTGTGTGTGTGTATTTGTTTGTGTGTTTGTTAACATGACAAATCTGAGACTATTTCAGTATAAAGTTCAGACGACAAACTGAGCAAAGGTTCAAATACAACTAGAGCGCCATAAACCAAAGTACATGTTACACACACAGACAAACACACGCACAAATATATACACACACACACACACACACACACACAAACACACGCACAAATATATACACACACACACAGACACACACAAATATACAAACACACACACACACACACACACACACACACACACACACACACACACAGACACACACACGCACAAATATACACACAAACACAGACTCAGAGGCTGTGGTGACCCTGTAGTGTTCATGTATTCTCTGAGCAGCCTCGTGGTATTATTAGCTGAGGGTCTGTACACGAAGTGATTCTAAAACACGACAGGAGAGCGAGCAAGGATAAAAACAGACGACAGGCTGATGGATGACTAGGAGACACTCAAGAACAATGACTTCCTGACCTACAGTTTGATTGTTTCCTCGAGAAAAAAAAAGTTACAGGAAGTTTAGGCGGGGGGGGGGGGGGGGACATGACCTTTAGGGTGGAATTAATAAAAAGTCCCTCATCAATTCATACACACACTTCACAAAAACATTTATAAAAAACACCTACAACACACACACACATATTTAAACAGTATTAAACAGTACACATATTAAAGAGTATAGGTACCACGAGCAGGCCTGATAACTGAAGGCTCTACCTCCCATAGTACATTTAGAGACTGTACCACGAGCAGGTCTGATAACTGAAGGCTCTACCTCCCATAATACATTTGTGGCACAGTGGCACTCCATGTCTAACTTTGGTGTGCATAGAGGACTTATCATTAACATGTACAAACTGATATTGATCTGATAAATATCTGGTGAGATGTTGCTTTAGTGTCCATTTATGTTGTTTTTCAGAATTACGAACACACTGCACACACGATTAAACACATATCATTGCAGAGAGTTTAAGACTGATGGATGTTAACAGGCGCCAAATTCACATGATTACATGTGTGTGTGTGTGTGTGTGTGTGTGTGTGTGTGTGTGTGTGTGTGTACAATCTGGGTGGAAATGGGACTCCTCAGAGCCCAGAAAGCAGGGGTCAAGTTGAGGCTTAACCACCCCCTCTCCCTTCCTATCTTTCTCTCGCTCTCTCTCTCTCTCAATCACCTTAAGATGGGGGAGAGGTAAGTTTACACACGGGGGGAGGGATGTGTGGAATGGGTGAGGACAGGAGCTGATGAGAGGAGGGGGAGATCTATGAACACAGAGGAGTAATAAAAGAGGACGGGGTAGGTTTTAAGGATTCCTCCTAGTCAAAGGAGCAGATAGATGGATGGGGGGGGTGTTGTGGGATGGGGTATATGATGGGGGGTGATGAGGTTGAGAGGACAAAGAGTCAGAGACACATTGACGCTGAGAAGGTTGATAACTATTACTAAAGTCGGCCGTTCAGCAAACAACTTCTATAGTGATTTCAAAGTCACGGACAAATTTTCAGAGTGGAATATAATCCTGAGCAGTTTTCTAGAGTCAGGGCATTCTCTGATCTCTGTCATACAACTCAATCAGTCTGGATCATCATGAGTCTGGTTCTGATCCAGGTTTTTGTCTGTTCATCATGAGTCTGGTTCTGCTCCAGGTTTCTACCTGTTCTACATGAGTCTGGTTCTGGTCCAGGTTTCTGTCTGCTCTACATGAGTCTGGTTCTGATCCAGGTTTCTGTCTGTTTATCATGAGTCTGGTTCTGCTCTAGGGTTCTGTCTGTTCATCATGAGTCTGGTTCTGATCCAGGTTTCCGTATGTTCAACATGAGTCTGGTTCTGGTCCAGGTTTCTGTCAGTTCATCATGAGTCTGGTTCTGCTCCAGGTTTCTACCTGTTCTACATGAGTCTGGTTCTGCTCCAGGTTTCTGTCTGTTCATCATGAGTCTGGTTCTGATCCAGGTTTCTGTATGTTTATGTCAATGTGTGTGTGTGTGTGTGTGTGTGTGTGTGTGTATGTGTGTGTGTGTGTGTGTGTGTGTGTGTGTGTGTGTGTGTGTGTGTGTGTGTGTTTATGTGCATGTGTGTGTGTGGCGTGGAGTGATGTGTGCCAGGTACAGCCCTCCTTAGTGGTCATCGCTATGGTTCTCAGAGCATCACCTCGAGTTGGTGTCAGGGCGGCGTGACAGCCAGCAGCCAGGCTCCAAATGTCTGCTGGTATTTTTAACACACACACACACACACACACACACACACACACACACACACACACACACACACACACACAGACACAGACACACACACACACACACACACACACACACCCCACACACACTTTCAGCTCTTGCTTGGCCTGCAGGTCACTGACTCAGAGATGGACTGCACTAAATAATCATTACAGACATCGTAAAGAGAGCTGCATGAGGACTCTTTCTCCACTGCCTGCACATTATCTCTCCTTCAGCACCCACAATCCTTTTCTTTCCTTTCGGAGACGCTGACGTTTCCAAAATTTTTCACCATAGGACTTCTTTTTAAAACCCTCCGTATTCAGACACCGGAACGCCATCATTGGGTTAATGGACAAAAGGTTATCGTGTTTGGATGAAATCATTGTCGTGTAAACCTTTGGACTCTTACCTGCTAAATCTTTACCCCAAATATCTCTACTTTCTACTCCTTACATTGCCTTATCAACATAGAGCCAACATGGAGCCAGCATGGAGCCAACATGGAGCCAGCATGGAGCCAACATGAAACCAGCATGGAGCCAACATGGAGCCAGCATGGAGCCAACATGGAGCCAACATGAAACCAGCATGGAGCCAACATGGAGCCAATATGGAGCCAGCATGGAGCCAACATGGAGCCAACATGGAGCCAGCATGGAGCCAACATGGAGTCAACATGGAGCCAACATGGAGCCAACATTTCATTTCATATTTGATTTATTTGCTCAATTCAGTGTATGGTTTCAACACCATAATACACAACAAAAAATATTTTCTCATAATGCTGAAACACTGTTCATGAGCAAACAGGAGCAGGAAGAAGAAAACTTATAATATCTGCCCCTTTCCTAATAACACAAGATACTGTTTAACAGAATAAGATGGCTAACCTGTTGTTTTCGCTTTCTTTCACAAAACAAAAAATGAATGATACTTGAGCAGCATTTTAAATGACTATCGAGAGAATTCCATAATTTAACTACATTTACTGAGATACACATTTGTTTTAATGTAGTGCGTGCAAATGGACTTTTAAAATTAAATCTCCGTCTATGATCCTCCTCATTAGATGTAAATACCAACAACTTCTGTACATTTTCGGGTAATGATCTATTTCTAGCTTTAAACATGACTAACAATTATTTCAAGTGAACTAGATCCTGAAATTTCAACACACGTCAGCTAATAAACAGTCTGTTAGTATGTTCTCTAACGTTCACTTTGTTTACAAGTCTGATCGCTCTTTTCTGTAAAACAAACAAAGGTTTAGTGTTGGTCACATACGTGCTGCCCCATACCTCATTGCAATAAGTGAAATATGGAAGAATAAGCGAACAGTACAACATATGGAGAGAAGCGGCGTCCAAACTGTCCTTTGCTCTGTACAAAACACCAATACATTTACACAATTTTCTCTTTACATATTCTATGTCAGGTTTCCACGTCAGCTTTTCATCAATTATGACTCCCAAAAATTTTGCTTGAGAAACTCTTTCAATGAGAACATCGTTTACAGACATGCTGATGTGTTCCTCCTTTTTTCTATTTCCAAAAATCATAAATTTAGTTTTATTACAGTTCAACGATAATTTATTTTCATCAAACCACAATTTCAGTTTATCCATTTCACACACTATAGTCTCTGTAACGGACTTCAAATCGTTTCCTGAACAAAAAATATTTGTGTCATCAGCAAACAAAATAAATTGCAAAATGATAGAACTTTGACAAATGTCATTAATATACAGATTAAACAATTTTGGGCCCAAAACTGATCCTTGTGGGACCCCACACATAACTTTTTTAGACTGCGAGTCAAAACCAGCAAACTGAAAAAACTTGCTTTCTATTTTCCAAATAACTTTTTAACCATTCATGTGCAATTCTCCTAATTCATAATTTAGTAATTTGGATAATAACAAATCATGGTCTACAGTGTCAAAAGCATTTTTTAAATCAATAAATACGCCGACCGTGTAATTCTTGTTTTCTATGGCTGCTGTGATTTTTTCTATGAATTCTATTAATGCTAAAGCAGTATTTCTATTTGTTCTAAATCCATACTGTTTCTCACTTATTAGATTATTTTTTTCTATAAAATCATCTAATTATTAAAACAATGTTTGTCACCATTTTTAAAGCGTGGACTACTTTTGCCATTTTCAGTTTTTCAGGAAAAATACCAGTTTTAAGTGACAAATTACATATGTAGGTGAATGGAGTAATTATGCAGTCTAGTGTCTTTTTTAAAATTGTCATGTCAATACCATGACAGTCAGTTGATGTTTTACTCTTACTTTTCATAAATGTAAACATGAAGCCAACATGGAGCCAATATGAAACCAGCATGGAGCCAGCATGGAGCCAACATGGAGCCAACATGAAGCCAACATGGAGCCAACATGGAGCCAGCATGGCGCCAACATGGAGCCAACATGAAACCAGCATGGAGCCAACATGGAGCCAACATGGAGCCAGCATGAAACCAGCATGGAGCCAGCATGGAGCCAACGTGGAGCCAGCATGAAACCAGCATGGAGCCAGCATGGAGCCAACGTGGAGCCAACATGGAGCCAACATGGAGCCAACATGGAGCCAGCATGGAGCCAGCCTGGAGCCAACATGGAGCCAACATGGAGTCAACATGGAGCCAGCATGGAGCCAACATGGAGCCAACATGGAGCCAACATGAAACCAGAATGGAGCCAGCATGAAACCAGCATGGAGTCAACATGAAACCAGCATGGAGCCAGCATGAACAAAAAATATTTGTGTTATCAGCAAACAAAATAAATTGCAAAATGTTAGAACTTTGACAAATGTCATTAATATACAGATTAAACAATTTTGGGCCCAAAACTGATCCTTGTGGGACCCCACACATAACTTTTTTAGACTGCGAGTCAAAACCAGCAAACTGTAAAAACTTGCTTTCTATTTTCCAAATAACTTTTTAACCATTCAGTGCAATTCCCCTAATTCATAATTTAGTAATTTGGATAATTTGGATAATCAACATGAAACCAGCATGGAGCCAGCATGGAGTCAACATGAAACCAGCATGGAGCCAGCATGGAGCCAACGTGGAGCCAACATGGAGCCAACATGGAGTCAACATGAAACCAGCATGGAGACAGCATGGAGCCAGCATGGAGCCAACGTGGAGCCAACATGGAGCCAACATGGAGCCAACATGGAGCCAACATGGAGTCAACATGAAACCAGCATGGAGCCAGCATGGAGCCAACATAAAACCAGCATGGAGCCAACATGGAGCCAGCATGGAGCCAACATGGAGTCAACATGAAACCAGCATGGAGCCAGCATGGAGCCAACATGGAGCCAACCTGAAACCAGCATGGAGCCAGCATTAAAACCAGCATGGAGTCAACATGAAACCAGCACGGAGCCAGCATGGAGTCAACATGAAACCAGCATGGAGCCAACATGAAACCAACATGGAGCCAACATGGAGCCAACATGGAGCCAACATGGAGCCAACATGAAACCTCTGAGATGCACTCTATTCATTTCAATGATATCAGGAGGGGAAGAATGCACAGACCAAAGACTGACCGTCTGCAGGGTTTAGAGCCGAGCTGCCGGGTTAGAGTCTGAGTCAGCGCTCAGAGATGTTAGAAATGTGCTGGCTGTCAATGTTTTTAGAAAGAATCTGACTTCAAATCAAGGGGTCTGTGTGGTTTTGGTTTCTCTCAGTGGGCTCATCGTTCATTCAGAGACACGTCACACAAACGTTCCTGCATCACAGACTGAGAGGGATCCAGGTGGATTTGTTTCCGATCACAGACTAAATGAAAACCAACACAGTCACAAACTAAACTTCTGCTTCATCTGCATGTTAGTTTCTTTTTTTGCCTGGCTCACACACATTAAGTTCAGGAACATCAGCTAGGACGTGACCTCAGGGTCCTGTGAAGGTGAAGGTTTGGAGAGTGAGGGTTAGGGTACCTGGTTAGGACATGTTGCTGCAGGAGCTGGGGATAGAACCCCTGACCTTTCAGTTAAGTGACGAGCCACTCTACCGCTGAGCCACAGCCACAAAATCAATAGTTGTTAAGAGATCACGGACTTAAATACATTCAGGTGGTTTTGAAACTTAAAAGAGAGACAAACTGAAATGCAGAAAATCCATCTCCATCAGGTGGTCGCCCTGTAACCTCTTACTCATCATCATCATCATCGTCTCTGACTTTCTCCTCTGGTCCCCTCTCTGAACTCATCCCTCTCTCCCCCTCCTCTCTTTCTCTGATCACGTTTCATCTAAGCCTCGTGCTCGGTGGCGGCGGTTGTCCCTTATCGCCCCTCTGAGACTGATGTGGGATCCTTAGAGGACGACGTGCTCTTATTGCCTAATTGCTTTTCTTTCTCGTGTCTTTGGCGTTCTGCTTTCTGTCAGACAGGCAGGAGCCCACAAACACTGTCCAGCTATTTCCAGTATCTCCCTCACGGTCGCCAGCCGCTGTCCTCTGATTGGCTGAACTCCTATTGCTCATTGGCTTCTACCACAATGAATGGTCCCGCTGACAGCCAATGGGGCCACAGCAGGGTGAGGAGGCATTTTTCTGGAGCGTGTGAGGAATCAGGGTGAACTCTAAGGAGTGAGTTTTTAGCGTTCGCTCTCAGGGGGCGTTAAAGGGAGACGATAGCAACATGTTTGCGTTAAAATGAGAAACTGAGCGATCTGTGAAGCTTGTTCAGGCTTCATTAATAAGAGGTACTCCTCAAACCCTTCTGAAACTCTGCATGTAGAGTTGTTGGGTGTTGGATGAAGGCCGTGGCCTAGAAACAAAACATCAATCAGGACAGAGTCTGCACCCATCACACCCCCTGCCCCGCGCCGCCCCCCCCCCCCCCCCCCCCCCCCCCCCCAGCTCCAGCACACTCACTCCATCCGAGGCCAAACCATCCGTCTGCTGTTGCATCAGGAGGACGGATCTTCTGACTGTAGAATGCTTCATATCAGCCATCTTTAAACCATCCTTCACAACCCCCCCACCCCACCCCACCTCCTCCATCTGTCTGCAGTCCATACATCTGACTGATCCCCCCGTCGCCCCCCCCTTCCCCCCCCAACCCGCAGTCCTCTGTCCGTCTCTACTACCCTGAATGAAGATGGATGTGAGCTCTGTATGTGCAGGAATCACATGGAGACAGAGAGAGAGAGACTGAGGGACAGAAATAGAAACGCACTCAGCCTTTATCAGCACAAACACACAGCGAGAGGAAGCTGGGACGTCCTGTCATGGAGGCCGAACACGCAGGAAACAGGCGGGAAGTCGGCAGCAACACAACAACACGACTCACAGGCCTGATACAGAGATGCAGAGCAACAAATCAGCTCACAGATGGATACACAGACAGAAAGGCCGGCTGTGTCTCTCTGTATGTCATGTAACATGATGTTACACACTGCTGGGTTTAACATCCCCTTCTTCTCACCCTAAAATAAAATAAATAAAGTTCTAATGTGACTGGTTGTGGAGCTCAGACTTGTTGGACGGTCTGTTTGTCCAATAATGCTCACAGAGAGACAGATTATTAGTTTGATATTTACAGGAACAAATCTCCAAAAGACTCCAACAGCACAAACACGGCCCAGGGGTCAAAGGTCAGGGACTGAATTAGCTGAGGTGACACCTAACAGACTGCTAGCAGCTCCCAACTGTCACTCAAAGAGACCACACCCCCTAATTCTACATCCCATTAAGCCCTAATATAATGTAAACAGGTGAGTTGTATAAACATTCAACCCGAACAGCTAAAGACAGAAATGAGCTCCAGAGACCCAAACTGTTTTTATACCAGGATGTAAACATGTTTATTTTAACATGGAGCTCTATGGGGACTGACTCACCACAGGAGACAGACTCTAGTGGACACTGGAGGAACTGCATGTTCTGGTGTTCCAGTGTTAGCTTCATATTTCGGCCTGAGGGTTGCCTTCTGCTCTTCAGAGAAACACTTGAGAGTGTTAACATTAGAAGAGTGGATCAGGATGTGTGAGTGTGTTTCATTCATCAGAGTGAGATTGACGATAAAGTGAAAATATTGTTACTTGAAAGACTTGTGTGTGTAGTCGAGGACACTCGGCCTCTTAGGTTCTTTCCTGTGTTATTACTGTACACATTGACTCTGATCTGATAAATAGACACACACACACACACACACACACACACACACACACACACACACACACACACACACACACACACACACACACACACACACACACCTGCGTATTCAGTATTGTTTGATTCTCTCTCTCTCTGTTTGTAATTTGTATTTTCTCTGTGACTGTGTTTGACATCTCACCTTGATTCATCACTCTGGGTGGTCTGAGAGAACCTGACAGCTCCTCTCTGTCTCAGCCTCTCAGACCATTTCAAACTAATCTCAGGACTCACACTAGGCCCAGGCACCATGCTGAGGGACACGATTGTCCCCCTCACCAATTCCCTGCTAACTTGCAGTCACAAACTTTTCTTTCAGAGTGTCATGAACATGACATGAGTAACAGTTCATTGTAAGCTCTGCTCCCATCACAGTAACACTGTTTTTGTCTCTTAACCACCATACTGTGTGAAGGAGAGGAGGAGGTGGAGGAGGAAGAAGAGGAGGAGGAGAGGAGGAGGAGGAGAGGAGGAGGAGTGGAGGAGGAGGAGGAGGAGGAACATGAGGAAGAGGAGGAGCAGGAATGTGGTCTCTAAAGGAAAACATCCATGTGTAAATGACCCCCTGTATTATCACCCCAGCTCCAAACATCAAACATGATTGAGCTTTAATGAATCTCTTTGAACAGAAATCTGCATGGAGCCCACTTCAGACCCTAACCCTCTAAACACTGACGACACCTGAACACCTGAACATTTGGTCTTCTCTCCCAGGATGATCTAATATTCATATTTTATAGACATTTATTTCATAGAACTTTGATGATAAGCCCTGCATGAGAAAAAGATCCTGCAGGGCTTATCACAGGAACCAGTCACCTTTTATAACTGCACTGACCCCAAACAGCTCACCTGTCACTGGTCAAAGGTGACATTTTACACCTGTGTGTGTGTGTGTGTGTGTGTGTGTGTGTGTGTGTGTGTGTGTGTGTGTGTGTGTGTGTGTGTGTGTGTGTGTGAGTCTCCTGGACTACCATGCAGTGTGTATCCAAACGTGGGCATGTGTCCAGCAGACACACTGAGTAACCACACACCTTTTTAGAGCTCCGCCCACTCCAACATGTCTGAGTCCAATGGCACGTGCCCACACGTGCAGCAGATACACAGGGTGGAGAGAGTGGAACACACACACACACACACACACACACGCGCGCGCACACACACAAAGAGAAAGATAAACATTTATTCAGCAGTGTTTTTAAAGGTCTGTAATTCTGCTGCTGCTTTGATGTCTTATCTGTGTGTGTGTGTGTGCGCGTGTGTGTGCTCATAATCGACCTTGCAACTGAAGAATTTTATAGATTTTTATATTTCCAATAAAAATAAAATAAATTGCTCAAACTGACACACACACAGACACAGACACACACACACACACACACACACACACACACACACACACACACACACACACACACACTCACAGTTGGAGCCCCATGGAGTGGACCCCCGTGCAGTGGACCCCCATAGAGTGGACCCCCGTGCAGTGGACCCTCTTGGAGTGGACCCCCGTGGAGTGGAACCCCGTGCAGTGGACCCCTGTACAGTGGACCCCCATGGAGTGGGCCCCCGTGCAGTGGACCCCTGTACAGTGGACCCCCATGGAGTGGACCCCCGTGGAGTGGAACCCCGTGGAGTGGACCCCCGTGGAGTGGACCCCCGTGCAGTGGACCTCTGTACAGTGGACCCCCATGGAGAGGACCCCCGTGCAGTGGACCCCCGTGCAGTGGACCCCCGTGGAGCGGACCCCCATGGAGCGGACCCCCAATGGAGCGGACCCCCGTGCAGTGGACGTCCGTGGAGCGGACCCCCTGTGCAGTGGACCCCCAAGGAGTGGACCCCCGTGCAGTGGACGTCCGTGGAGCGGATCCCCTGTGCAGTGGACCCTCAAGGAGTGGACCCCCGTGGAGTGGACCCCCGTGCAGTGGAACCCCGTAGAGCGGACCCCCGTGGAGTGGACCCCCATGGAGTGGACCCCCGTGCAGTGGACCCCCATGCAGTGGACCCCCGTGCAGTGGACCCCCGTGGAGTGGACCCCCGTGGAGTGGACCCCCGTGGAGTGGACCCCTGCAGTGGACCCCCGTGCAGTGGACCCACATGCAGTGACTTCCTCTACATCCCGTGGTCACTACATCTACATTCAGTGGTCACTACCTCTACATCACGTGGTCACTACCTCTACATCCAGTGGTCACTACCTCTACATCCCGTGGTCACTACCTCTACATCACGTGGTCACTACCTCTACATCCAGTGGTCACTACATCTACATCACGTGGTCACTACCTCTACATTCAGTGGTCACTACCTCTACATTCAGTGGTCACTACCTCTACATCCAGTGGTCACTACCTCTACCTCTACATTCAGTGGTCACTACGTGGTGTGTGTGCTCATAATCGACCTTGCAACTGAAGAATTTTATAGATTTTTATATTTCCAATAAAAATAAAATAAATTGCTCAAACTGACACACACACAAACACAGACACACACACACACACACACACACACACACACACACACACACACACACACTCACAGTTGGAGCCCCATGGAGTGGACCCCCGTGCAGTGGACCCCCATAGAGTGGACCCCCGTGCAGTGGACCCTCTTGGAGTGGACCCCCGTGGAGTGGAACCCCGTGCAGTGGACCCCTGTACAGTGGACCCCCATGGAGTGGACCCCCGTGGAGTGGAACCCCGTGCAGTGGACCCCCGTGGAGTGGACCCCCGTGCAGTGGACCTCTGTACAGTGGACCCCCATGGAGAGGACCCCCGTGCAGTGGACCCCCGTGCAGTGGACCCCCGTGGAGCGGACCCCCATGGAGCGGACCCCCAATGGAGCGGACCCCCGTGCAGTGGACGTCCGTGGAGCGGACCCCCTGTGCAGTGGACCCCCAAGGAGTGGACCCCCGTGCAGTGGACGTCCGTGGAGCGGACCCCCTGTGCAGTGGA
>NC_089206.1:19838127-19845627 GCF_963930695.1 Labrus bergylta
TGTTTGTGTTTTGATTGATAGCCCCCTGGTGGAGGATTGAAGTAAACTGTTTGTTGTTTGTGTGTGTGTCTGTGTGTGTGTATGCGTGTGTGTGCGTGTGTGTGTGTGTGTGTGTGTGTGTGTGTGTGTGTGTGTGTGTGTGTGTGTGTGTGTGTGTGTGTGTGTGTGTGTGTGTAGCAGAGGTGACCTCACCTCCTCCAGCTGCACAGAGGTCAAACCCGGCAGCTCCCCTGACCTCTCCCCCTCCTCCGCACACATCACCCTCGTCTGCAGCAGGAGCAGCAGTCAGCCAGCAGGGGGCGACGTTTCAGTGAAAACAGAGACGGAGCAGCAAGCTGAAGGTGAGGAGGAGGAAGAGGGGGAAGAGGAGGAAGAGGAAGAGGAGGAAGAGGAGGAGGAGGAGGAGTAGAGGGAGGAAGAGGAGGAGGAGAAGGAGGAGGAGGAGGAGGAAGAAGAGGCGGAGGAGGAGAGGGAGGAGGAAGAGTAAGAGGAGGAGGAAGAGGAGGAAGAGGAGGAGAGGGAGGAGGAAGAGGAGGAAGAGCAGGAAGAGGACGGGGAGGAGGAGGAGAAGAGGAAGAGGAAGAGGAGGAGGAGGAGGGGAGGAGGAGGAGGAAGAGGAAGAGGAAGAGGAAGAGGAGGAGGAGGAGGAGGAGGAGAGGGAGGAAGAGGAGGAAGAGGAGGAGGAGGAGGAGGAGGAGGTGGAGGAAGAAGAGGAAGAGGAATTGTGTTTGTGCTGATCATGATGGTGATGATTGTTTGTGTTTGTGATCACAGAGACTGAAGTCAGACTTTGGAGAGGAAACAACAGGAACACTTTTGTAAGTTTTTAGTTTTATGTTTAAGTCATGATGAGAGAAAAGTTTAAACCTGAACATTTATTATGTCTGTTTCTTTAAGTGTTATTATTGGGTTTGAACCATCAGTGTGTCTACTCTCTCACAGGACTCGTACAGACCTCTCACGTCTCTGACCTTGAGGAGCGACCAGCAGAGTGCGTGGCAGGCAGGGGAGAGGAGGTGAGACCATCACTCTGTGTCTACGACTTTGATTGTTATGACCTTTGACATTAAAACTCTTTCCTGTTTTTTTCAGACCTCAGTGTGTAGAAGCAGCGGAGCAGAGACCCCCCCTCCCTTCTAAGACTCTTCCTCATAAAAACTCTTCATCATCGTCTTCATCAGGCAGAGAGGTGACCCCCAGCAGACATGCCGTCCATCCGTCTGTCCCTTGTCGTCTTCAGCCAATCAGAAGCAGCCCTGTTTCCCTCCCCTGGCCTCTGTCTGAGTCCTCAGACTGGGTCGGTGGTCCTGGATCCGGCCTTGTGTTCCCTCCCTTTGTGAAATCCCCACCTGTCAGATTCCCAAACCTGATCCAGAGCATCCAGCAGGGCAGGAAGCAGGTCTTGCAGAGTCATTTAAAACTCCCCAAAGAGCCCACAGTGCTCTTCAGATTGAGGAGTCCTGAGATTCATCCTAAAACCCAGGAGAAGAAGGAGCCCCCGTCCCCCCGGGCTGAGGGGGGCTCTGCAGACAGGCTGAGAGAGGTGTTGGAGGGGCCTCTGGACCTGTCAGAGCGAGGGAGGTCCAGATCCAACGAGAGTAGCAGTGATAATTCAGAGAGAGCCCGGTGCAGCCCGGACCTGAAGCCTGATCCAGCAGCTGCTGCCCCCCCTCCCCCCTCCTCCTCCTGTCCATCACCAGACCAACAACAGGACCAGGCCCCCCCCACAGACCACATCCATCTGGTAACTAACACTCAGAGTATTATTATAAAAGTCCAGTGCGTTGTGTTTCCTACAGACCTACAGACCTACAGACTGCATACAGTGTTTCCTCTAAATGTTCAGGGTCACTTGTCGTGTGTTTGTGTACAGCTCACCGCTCTGTAGAAGAAGAGGATTTTAGCATGAGTGTTACAGCACCACCTACTGGTCTGGCATCTCTACTACAGCGATTTGAGTCGTTTTTTTAAGGATATGTGTGCATTATCTTCTGAATGTGACGTAAAGAGTAAAATGTGTAATGACGTTCTCCTGCCAGCAGGAGGCCACAGAGCACAGCGAGGAGGAGAAGAAGGTTCCTGCCCTCACTTTGTCTCTACGTCCAGGTACACATTCACACCTGAGAGGAATCATATCAGAACCTGCACAGGTGTATTACTCACCAGTGTGTGTGTGTGTGTGTGTGTGTGTGTGTGTGTGTGTGTGTGTGTGTGTGTGTGTGTGTGTGTGTGCATGTGTGTGTGTGTGTGTGTGTGTGTGCATGTGTGTGTGTGTGTGTGTGTGTGTGTGTGTGTGTGTGTGTGTGTCACAGTAGTGGTGTTGGAGAATCTGAACTCTGCTCTGCACAAACAGGAATCCTCTTCACACAGTAAGGTGAGAAGTGGGACAGACTGCAGGTATAAATGTTAGAGTTTATTAGAGGTTTGTTCACCTGTTGCTTCCTCTGCATCGTCACAGTCATCCTCACCTGCAGCAGAGACAGGAAGCAGCTGTGACGGACAGGACGAGGAGGAGAGTAACCAACGCTGCAGGAGGAAGAGGAGGTGTGAGGAGATGCAGACAGACAGAGACTCAGAGACAGAAGGTGAGAATCAGGGCAGAGTTAATTCTTCTTCCTGTCCTGAATGTGAGCTTCACCAACAACATACAAGTGATTGTACCCGACCTAAAAAGTCTCTTAATGTTTCTAATAAGCTACACGAGCAGAAATGTGCTCAAACTAGGATAAATATTGGAGATGCTTTTGAAAAATGGAGAGAGGTTAGAACACAGAAAGGTTTACAGACCCATGCAGAGCTAGCTAAACACTGAAGCTTCAGTGTCCACCACATGGTAACCTGTGTGAGCATCCACTCTAGAGAGGAGGGGGGCGGGGGAGACAGCTCTCTATAATGTTTAGAATTTAGACTGCAGTACCCATTCCAAACACTAGGGGTCAGAGTTACATACTGCTCCTTTAATGTGGACAGAAATTTGATATATGAACCATATTTTCAATAGTTTATGAAATAGTAGGACGGTCAGATGCTAAATTAAATGCATTTGAAAATAAATCTTGTAAGGCCTTTATTTTGAGTGTTTGTGCTGTGCCAGGTCCAATCAGGTTTTGGTGTAAATTGTCTTTAGGTCCTGACAGAAATTACTCATGTTCTCTGAAAAAGGAACAAAGAAAATCCATTACCTGTATCAGTTTGTAAGTCTGTAAAAACTTCAACCAATGTCTGCCACGAGGTACCAATCTGATGAACCAATCACACGCCTCCCTGTCTCCCTGCTCGTTCTCTACCTCTTGCATGCATGGGCCAAAGCGATAAGCTGAGGTCCGTTTTTAGAGCACTGAGGGGATGCTACTTTCATAATTACGCTAGTTTTCTAAGATTACCAACCCTGCCTTTAAGCCCAGAAACAGGAAGTGATTACGGATCCCAAAGTGAGGTAGGTCAAACAGCTCAAAGAAACGGTAACAAAGGTCAATGTGTGATGTCATAAGGTCAATGTGTGATGTCATAAGGTGGATATTACTTTGGACTCGTCAGCTGAGCTGTCTGAGAGTTTGTTAAAGTGAAATGAGACATTCAAAGATGCAGCAGTGTCCTTCTCTTACATCACTGAGACTACAGGGAGACACTGAGAACCACTATCTACGGAGAGCCTGAAGGGACAAACATGAGATTAATCAAGATTAAAAACATGAATGCATTAATGTCAGACCTTCATTAATCGTGATTAACTCGTTAATGCTGACAGCTCTACAGTTTATTTTAGAAAAGAAACAGGAAGTCAGACTCTGTATCCGTCCACTTAGACGCTCCTCAAACTTCTAACAAGAATAAAAGTCAAAATGAAAGTTAAAATGTCATGAAGAGAATCTTAACCTCTGATGAGCGATAACCCTTTCTTCACTTCCTTCAATCTTTTTATTGTTGTCGTCTTTTTCTTCTCTCCGTCTGATGTGAACAGAAATGTTTCCTGTGTTTCCTCACAGACAACTGAGAGAAAGATCCAGATCACAGTGAGGACCGAGGAGAAGAGCGCCAGCTAAGGACAACAATAACAGATTTAACTGGGTTTTTTTGCCCATTGGGGGGCGCCAGAATCAAGTTCTTCATATATTACTACCTAAAAAATAAAAGAATGAGGAGACAGTGGAGCCCGTCTGTGACTTTGTGAGCTGCTATTGGCTCTGCAGCTCTGCAGCTCTGCAGACTTTGGTATGTCTGCCTTCCTGTTCGTCTGCAGGTCTATAGGTCTGTCTGCAGGTCTGCAGATCTGTAGGTCTTTATGCAAGTCTGTATGCAGGTCTGGAGGTCTGGAGGTCTGGAGGTCTGAAGGTCTGCAGGTCTGGAGGTCTGCAGGTCTGCAGGTCTGCAGGTCTTTTTGTTTGTTCTCTGCAGCAGAAACTGAATTGAATGCAGAGCAGTTGATTTCCAGGCCACTCAACCAAACTGTGATTTGACAACATTCAAACAATCGTGACATTAAGCTGGTCAACATGTTAGCAGACCCCTGCTGACCCCTGCTGACCCCGCCCCCCACCTCCACTATGACACAACAATATATCAGAGTCTGTCTGACTTTCCTTTCTTTTACGATTCTGAAAAATATTCATGAATGTTTCTCGAGCCTCGAGTCATTAACTTTCAGCTTCTGTATTTTTGTTTCACTTTCCCGACATCACCGTCACAGCCCGGTTATTTTTACTGTAAACACCCGCCGCCCCCCCAGCAGCCACCCCCAGCCACCCCCCCAGCCCTGCTTTAAGTGACCAACAAAGAAGAACAGACAAAAACACTGGTTGCTCTTCCTCTTTTTCAGAAGGCAGATATTTTGCAAGTCTGAACTTTCCACTCTCAGCTGTGACTGAGACGGAAGGCCAGAAGTGAGACGGGTGGATGAGGGTGAGACAGGTGGATGAGGGTGAGATAGGTAGATGAGGGTGAGACAGGTGGATGAGGGTGAGACAGATAGATGAGGGTGAGACAGGTGGACAGAGGTGAGACAGGTAGATGAGGGTGAGACAGGTAGATGAGGGTGAGACAGGTGGACAGAGGTGAGACAGATAGATGAGGGTGAGACAGGTGGATAGAGGTGAGACAGGTAGATGAGGGTGAGACAGGTAGATGAGGGTGAGACAGGTGGACAGAGGTGAGACAGATAGATGAGGGTGAGACAGGTGGATAGAGGTGAGACAGGTAGATGAGGGTGAGACAGGTAGATGAGGGTGAGACAGGTGGATAGAGGTGAGACAGGTGGACAGAGGTGAGACAGGTAGATGAGGGTGAGACAGGTGGGTGAGGGCAAACCTTCATGTTTCACTTCTTGTTTCACTACAGTTACTTTTACAGTACACACTTCAGTTGGCCAATGAGGACCCTCCATTCACCGTTCCCAGCATATAGCAGCCAATGAGAGATGTTGTTTAAAGAGGTCATATTATGCCCTTTATGGGGTTCATATATTTCATCTATGTACCTACTAAAGTATGTTCACAATAGCTAAAGTTCTAAGTGTAAGTGTCTGTTTTCATGTACTGCCGCTCCATACACCAGCTCGCTTCTGACTCTCTCTCTAAGGCTCTGAAGTGCCCACGTTTAGAGTCCCCATGTGTGCCAAGTCTGGTGTGATTGGTCGGCCTGTCGGCTCTGCCGTAATTGGTCAGTTGCTCAGCACGGTTCTCGGAAATGTCCCGCCTCTTTTACCATATTGGGAATGCAGCCACTGGCTCCGTCCAAGGAGAGCATAAACTAGCACCTTAGAACTACTGTGCTACCGCAGGCTACGGTATATCGTGGGCGTGCTACAGAAGTTAACGGGCACGCAACATGAGCTGCTGGGCTTGCCACAACGAGCCAATGGGCTTAGATCAGTGATGTCCCTGTTCCGATGTATCTATTCCAGGCTAATTGCACGGGACTGTGATGGTGACTGATGTTTCTTGTTGCCAATGAAATTATAAACCCGTTGACATTCTGCTTTGATGGAACACTCTGAAGTAATGAATAAAACATCAATCATCCTCATGTTTCTGTTTCTTCTCTAATTATCTGTTAACCTCTTGTAGTTTTCAGTGCTTCCTGTTATATTTTTTAATTTATTTCCCCTGTGTCACTAGTCTCACCTGTGTTTTTATTTTTATTTCTTAAGATTTTATTTTTGGGCTTTTGTGCCTTTATTGAAGAGATAGGACAGTGGAGAGAGAGAGGGGGGGGGGAATAACATGCAGGGAAAGAAGCCACAGGTCGGATTCGAACCCAGGCCGTCTGCTTGGAGGACTATACCCTCCATACATGGGACGCATGCACTAGCCACTGTGCACCCAGCGCCCCCTCACCTGTGTCGTTAGTCTCACCTGTGTCTGATTACCTCAGCGTGTTATTTAAGTTATTTAAGTTTTCCTTCCCTTCTGTGTTGGTTCATACGTCTTCCTACCCATGGTCATTTGGTTTCTCCTTGTGGTCGCTCCATGTTTTGTTTTCCTTCTCCAGTGGTTTGTGGAGTTATTTTTGCACCTAGACTCTGTAAGATTAAGTTTTCAAATGTAACTTTAATTCTTTTTTTTTTTTTGATTCTCCATTTGGGTCCTGTTACCCAGTTACTTTTTTTTATTATTCACTTGTGTGTTTATCTGATACTAAACATTGAGTCAGTATCATGTGAAGCTGCTCCATCGTCCCTTCTGGGCCTCCGTACATGTGTGGTGTGACTGTGTCTGCAGAGACTCCGTCCACTGACTGGATTTCACTGTTCTGGTTTGTTTTGGTTGACTTGGGACGTTTCTGGGCGGAGCTGGTGTGTTTCCTCCAGCCAATGACAGCGCAGCAGGTGAGTTTAGAAGTGGATACAATTCAGGGATTGGACGAGATTTAATGCTTCATGCTTCTGGAGGTGATTAGCCCAGAAAGAGGCTTTACAAACATTTCTACTGACACCCCCTCCAAGTCATTATTGTGTTTTATGAGTCGGTCACTGATGTGGCTCTTCAACCAAATAATAATACATATCCCAGGTGTGTAAATACCATATACCCCATATATGTGGTGCCCCGTGTGAAGACACTGTGTATGCGGACCTCTCAGAGTCGTCCTCAGTGACTACGGGGAGTGTTTCTGTAGAGAAAAAGATGTCACATGATGACGGACAGCCAGTACAGCAAGTCTGGTTTGAGAATAGGGATGTGGAAAGGTCGTTAATGGAACATGAATTCATCTGTGATCACAATCCAGTTCAACCAGTTCATTCACACAGAGCATGTAAACTGGGAGAGATTGTTCAGCTGACTCCCGTTTAAATGTTTATTTTAAATGAGCACTAGTTTGGTCACACCTCCACCTGCAGGGAATGATAGGTTAAACTTTTACTGACGTTAACTTCTTCCTGTTTCACATCACTTCTTCATTTTTAGACTGAGCACTGACATGAAAATAATTAACATCAAACTCCAGACGGAGCGGCTCAGCCACCAGCAGGCGCCTCATGAAGTCCTTCTGAGTCAGACTTTG
>NC_089206.1:19850627-19900627 GCF_963930695.1 Labrus bergylta
ACCTCCCACCTCAGGAACATCTGTAACACACTTCCCACCTCAGGAACATCTGTAACACACCTCCCACCTCAGGAACATCTGTAACACACTTCCCACCTCAGGAACATCTGTAACACACCTCAGAAACATCTGTAACACACCTCAGGAACATCTGTAACACACCTCAGAAACATCTGTAACATACCTCCCACCTCAGGAACATCTGTAACACACCTCAGAAACATATGTAACACACCTCCCACCTCAGAAACATCTGTAACATACCTCCCACCTCAGGAACATCTGTAACACACCTCAGGAACATCTGTAACACACCTCCCACCTCAAAAACATCTGTAACACATCTTCCACATCAGGAACATCTGTAACACACCTCCCACCTCAGGAACATCTGTAACACACCTCAGGAACATCTGTAACACACCTCCCACCACAGAAACATCTGTAACACACCTCAGGAACATCTGTAACACACCTCCCACCTCAGGAACATCTGTAACACACCTCAGAAACATCTGTAACACACCTCAAGAACATCTGTCACACACCTCCCACCTCAAGAACATCTGTAACACACCTCCCACCTCAGGAACATCTGTAACACACCTCAGAAACATCTGTAACACACCTCAGGAACATCTGTAACACACCTCCCACCTCAAGAACATCTGTAACACACCTCAGGAACATCTGTAACACACCTCCTACCTCAGGAACATCTGTAACACACCTCAGGAACATCTGTAAAATATGTGTAAACTACTTTAAGTTCATCCTGAGTCTCGTCAGTGCGAGGTGGTTTGTGGAGCAGAATTAATCATTAGCAACAGATGCCATAAACATGTAGCTCATGAATCATTTATTAAGAGTCTGCACAACAAGGAAGCAGCTGCTTTAATATTATTCCAACGGAGAGTTTCTCCCTGCAGAGGTCAAAGGTCAGGTTCAGCTTTATTACCTGTTTGCACTGGACGCATGGTTTCTGAGAATATTTAATAAAAAATATTACCTGATGGTCATGCTGCCTTCAGGTTCACTTCTGAATGTCTGTAGATTAAAGTGGCGTTTAAAGTCGGTGATAGAAACACGTTGGCTGTCCTCCTCCTGAGTGATTTCTCCTCTCCTCTTGCAGGTCACCATGGGCTGCGTGGGCTCCAAGAAGGAGCAGGAGCCTCTGGGTAAACCTTCAGGGAGCGACGATCTGCAGAGCCGCTCGCAGACAGCTCACTATGTCAAAGACCCCACCACAGGAAGCAAAGCTGTGAGCCACACACACACACACACACACACACACACACACACACACACACACACACACACACACATATATATACATCGTGGTAAATTTAAACAACATACAAACACCATCATGATGCAACTTTGCAGATAGGCTCCTTTTCAGGCTTTTTACGCCTTTATTTTAAAAGGAAAGTAAGCAGGAAATCAGGGAGAAAGAGAGCGAGGGGGGGAGGAGAGAGAGAGGACCTTAATTGCTAATTATTACTTTTCATTATTATTATTATTGTTATTTGTCTTTGGCAATATATTTTACACGTTCATACCATTCAATTGAGAGAGAGAGAGAGAGAGACACAGAGAGACAGAGAGACAGACAGAGAGAGAGGGAGAGAGAGGGAGAGAGGGAGAGAGAGAGAGAGGGAGAGACAGAGAGAGAGAGAGGAGACGATTAAAGGAGCACAGAAAGAGGAAACTGCAGATAAAGAGTGTGAGCAGGAAACAGCTGTGGTCATGTGACTGCTGTGAGTTTGCATATTTGTCAGACCAACAGTGCTGCTCAGCTCTAAAGAGAAAAGCCCATCGTAAGAATAAAACAAATAAAAACATGAGACTATACCCTCGCTCAAGTAAAGTGAGAGTGAGATAAGAACATGATTTTATAACCGATCAATAAAACATGGTGAGCAAAAGCAAGGTAGAAATGAGTGTGTGTGTGTCACAGAGAGAGGGAGAGAGAGATAACTTCTTCTTCCTGTGTGCCCCTTGCTCTCTCATCATGAAGAAGAAAGCGTCCGCTTTCTCACTCTGTCCTCTCTCTCACGCCATGCTCTCTTTCACTCCATCCTCTCTCTCACTCCTTCCTCTCTCTCTCTCACTCCGTCCTCTCTCTCTCTCACTCCGTCCTCTCTCTCTCTCACTCCGTACTCTCTCTCACTCCGTCCTCTCTCTCACTCCGTCCTCTCTCTCACTCCGTCCTCCTCACTCCTTCCTCTCTCTCACTCCATCTCTCTCTCACTCCGTCCTCTCTCTCACTCCGTCCTCTCTCTCACTCCATCCTCTCTCTCACTCCATCCTCTCGCTCACTCCTTCCTCTCGCTCACTCCATCCTCTCTCTCTCTCCATCCTCTCTCTCACTCCTTCCTCTCTCTCACTCCGTCCTCTCTCTCACTCCGTCCTCTCTCTCACTCCCTCCTCTCTCTCACTCTGTCCTCTCTCTCACTCCCTCCTCTCTCTCACTCCATCTCTCTCTCACTCCATCCTCTCTCTCACTCCCTCCTCTCTCACTCCGTCCTCCTCACTCCGTCCTCTCTCTCACTCTGTCCTCTCTCTCACTCCGTCCTCTCTCTCACTCCGTCCTCTCTCTCACTATGTCCTCTCTCTCACTCCGTCCTCTCTCTCACTCCCTCCTCTCTCACACTCCATCCTCTCTCTTACTCCGTCCTCTCTCTCACTCCCTCCTCCCTCTCACTCCGTCCTCTCTCTCACTCCGTCCTCTCTCTCACTCCCTCCTCTCTCTCACTCCCTCCTCTCTCTCACTCCGTCCTCTCTCTCACTCCCTCCTCTCTCTCACACCCTCCTCTCTCTCACTCCGTCCTCTCTCTCACGCCGTCCTCTTTCTCACTCTGTCCTCTCTCTCACTCATCCTCTCTCACTCGTATATAAAACACAATACATGTAGAACGTGCATGTAGTCCCCATGAGAAGACAAAAAAAGAGGTCTGACCTCGTCTGTTAATCTCTAATGGTCACGTCTGTCTCTCTGCAGAGCAAGATGTCGTCCTCTGCAAACTCTTCAGAAGGTCAGTGACTCATGTTCATCGTGTTCTCTGTTTAGATTATCATATTATTGATCTCATGAAGGTTCTTTATGACATCATAGCCAACATATGAAACGTGTTGTTGAACCTTGTTCCGGTCAGAAGAGAAGGTTCATCTAAAACCCTTGTCACGTCTGATGACATCATCGTCACATGTGACATGGAGCAGAGAAGGTTTCCGTTCTATCGTATGTTCTCAGGTCACAAAAGGTTCAGAGAGTAAAATATGAAGAGCTCCATGTTTGAGCGAGACTCTGCTCTCCGTGCTTCTGTTTCTCTGCTTCAGGTGAGAGCATCGCCATGGCGCTTTTCGACTACGAGGCCATTCATGAAGGAGACCTGGGCTTCAAGAAGGGAGACAAACTCAAGATTTTAGAAGAGTGAGTTCACCTGTTTAACACTCACTGCACACCTGTTTAACACTCACTGCACACCTGTTCAAGACTCACTGCACACCTGTTTAAGACTCACTGCACACCTGTTTAAGACTCACTGCACACCTGTTTAACACCAACTGCACACCTGTTTAACACTCACTACACACCTGTTTAACACTCACTGCACACCTGTTTAACACTCACTGTACACCTGTTTAACAGATACTGCTCAGGTTACCTGATCTTAGAGTCATGTCAGAAAAGTAGAAGTATGACGGATCCAGATATTTTAGATGTTTTTCATCCGACGTGTGAAAGAGGAAGTTAGACGTTTTGTTCTGAGAAGAGAAGTTAAAACGTCTTGTTAATGTTTGTTTGTTCAGTTTGACTTCCTCTCTTCACAACCGATGTGTTGAACTTTCTACAGCAAACAAATAAACATTTCTGTGATTCAAAAGAATTACCCTGAAACTTCCAATAGAAGCCAATCCCAGTTTAATGCCCAGGCTCAAGGTTGATTGGTTGGTTGGTTGATTGACCTGAGCTTTAAATGAGAACTGTTTACATCCACTCTATATGTAGTTTGTGTTTTTAATGGTGAACGGGCCACACTGAGTCGTTTATATAGTCTTTGTTAGCAAGAATTATTTACAACTGTTGACCCCCCCCCCTTTCTCTCTCTGCCCCTCAGGTCAGGGGAGTGGTGGCGAGCAATGTTGATCAGTACGGGTAAAGAGGGTTACATTCCCAGTAACTACGTAGCTAAAGACACTCTGGAGGCCGAGGAGTAAGTCACTCACACTTATTACAGCTGTAAAGTTGTATGTTTTAACATGGGGCTCTATGGAGACTGACTCACTGCAGGAGACAGACTCTAGTGGACACTGGAGGAACTGCAGCTGTAAAGTTGGACATTTTAACATGGGGCTCTATGGGGACTGACTGACTGCAGGAGACAGACTCTAGTGGACACTGGAGGAACTGCAGCTGTAAAGTTGGACATTTTAACATGGGGCTTTATGGGGACTGAGTCACTGCAGGAGACAGACTCTAGTGGACACTGGAGGAACTGCAGCTGTAAAGTTGGACATTTTAACATGGGGCTCTATGGGGACTGACTCACTGCAGGAGACAGACTCTAGTGGACACTGGAGGAACTGCAGCTTGCTTCAGTGTGGGCTCCATTCATTATCCCTGCAGCTTGATGTCCTGTTTTAGGATTCTCTCCTGATGTTTGTGTTTCTGTTGTTTAGGTGGTTCTTTAAAGGTGTGAGCAGGAAAGATGCAGAACGGCAGCTGCTCGCTCCGGGGAACAAGGTGGGCTCCTACATGATCCGAGACAGCGAGACCACCAAGGGTGAGTAAACCAATCACAAAGAGGTTAAAGGTTCCTGTCTCTCCCTGCTGCACAGGTACTATCTGTCAGTGCAGGACAGTGACCTCTATGTTTCAGTTTTATTAAATCCTAACATGTTAACCCCTGTTTGTCTCTCTCTCTGCTGCACAGGTAGTTACTCTCTGTCAGTGCGGGACAGTGACGGTCATTCTGTAGACACTGTGAAACATTATAAGATCAGAACTCTGGATAACGGAGGATTCTACATCTCTCCACGAAACACCTTCAGCACCCTGCAGGAGCTGGTCACCCATTACAAGAGTGAGTCCAGATAATAACTGAGGGAAGTTAACTTAAGTTATTGTCTAAATGATGGCAGGCCGCTCCTTGTCACTATCTCATAAAGATATAAAATGAGGATAAAGCAAACAGAGAATCCTCGGTCTTAACTCCAAACCCTTTACATGTTTAGAAAGTGACGTCTCTTCAGTCTCTTTTCTCCCTCTAAACAACAGCTCTCTCTGCTGGCCAATCAGAAAACATCAACCTGCTGCATGAGACTGAATGTGAGGGTCATTGAAGGTCTATTTCTCACCCTTTAATTATCTCCAATCTCAGGATGAGGGGGCCGTTTTAGTCTTTGCAGACCAATGCTGAAATAATGTTCACTTAAATCACAGGCAGAAAATAGATATATTTCTGTTCATGTAAACATAAATCCACTGATGTTTGTGTTGTGCCTGTTTCAGAGCAGGGAGACGGTCTGTGTCAGACCCTGACCAGTCCCTGTTTGAGTCCCAAACCTGAGAAGCCGTGGGAGAAGGACGCGTGGGAGATCCCCCGATCCTCACTCAAACTGGACAGGAGACTCGGAGCCGGACAGTTCGGAGAAGTCTGGATGGGTGAGACGAGCAGGAAAGATTCAGATTAAAGTCATGAATGATGACGTGATTCATTTTCTGAATAAAAACTTGTTTTGTATGAAGCCACGTACAACAAACACACCAAGGTGGCAGTGAAGACGATGAAGCCGGGCAGCATGTCAGTGGAAGCCTTCATGGGTGAAGCTAACCTGATGAAGTCTCTGCAGCACGACAAGCTGGTGCGCCTGCACGCCGTGGTTTCCAAGGAGGAGCCTATCTACATCATCACCGAGTTCATGGAGAAAGGTTTGTCCAGCTGCAGCTCGCTCTTTCAAATCAGATGATGTTTGTAAAGAGGTTAATATGTCACTGATATATTCATCTTCACTCTTTTTGTTGTGTGTGTGTGTGTGTGTGTGTGTGTGTGTGTGTGTGTGTGTGTGTGTGTGTGTGTGTGCGCGTGTGTGTGCAGGGAGTTTATTAGACTTCCTAAAGAGTGATGAAGGAAACCGAGTGCAGCTGCCTAAGCTCATTGATTTCTCTGCTCAGGTGAGATTCCTTCATTCACATTAACCTCACTCGTCCTGATCAGACGGGATCCTCTCACGCTTTAACCTCCTCTAACATCTGTCGACCTGTGAACGTCTCCGTCTCACTGATCCAATCATCACCCCCTTTGTTCCTGACCGTCTGAGTGTCTGCAGCACGATGAGAACAGGAGCTCATCTCTTTGTGTTTACAGACAATGGTGAAAGCAGTGAAACTGTATCCTGAACACAGCTGATCCTTTAAAGGAGAGCCTGTTGTCTCACAGCCAGGTGACCTGATCCTGCTGTAGGCCTGATCCTGATCCTGCAGCAGACCTGATCCTGATCTGGCTGCAGACCTGATCCTGATTCTGCTGCAGACCTAATCCTGATCCTGCTGCAGACCTGATCCTGATCTGGCTGCAGACCTGATCTTGCTGCAGGATCAGGTCTGGCTGCAGACCTGACCCTTCATTGGTGATAAATATTGTAACGTGGACTTGGAGTATCCCCGTTCTGAGAAATACATAAATAAGAAGTCTACAGCCATGTTAGCAGCGCTCCTGAGACCCAGAGATGCTTTAAGCTAAAGGCTAATGTCATCATGCTAACACGCTCACATGCTAATGTTTTGTATCTGTGTTGGTGACCAACGTCATCTTTTAGTTTGAGTAATCAGTTTAGAAGTAGGGACCTTTGGGAGGATGCTATGGTCCTCTCAGGGGTCTGACCTTGACCCCCTGATAAACTTTTTATCACTCTCTCTCTCTCTCTCTCTCTCTCTCTCTCCCCTCGCTCTCTCCTCTCTCTCACTCTCTCTCTCTCTCTCTCTCTCTCTCTCTCTCTCTCTCTCTCTCTCTCTCTCTCTCTCTCCCCTCGCTCTCTCCTCTCGCTCCCTCTCTCTCTCTCCTCTCTCTCCCTCTCTCTCTCTCCTCTCTCTCCCTCTCTCTCTCTCTCTCTCTCTCTCCCTTTCTCTCTCTCCTCTCTCCCTCTCTCTCTCTCTCTCTCTCCCTTTCTCTCTCTCCTCTCTCCCTCTCTCTCTCTCTCTCTCTCTCTCTCTCTCTCCCTCTGCCCCCCCCCGACTGTGTCTGCTCAGACTGCAGAGGGGATGGCTTACATCGAGCAGAGGAACTACATCCACAGAGATCTGCGAGCCGCTAACATCCTCGTCAACAAGTCTCTGGTCTGCAAGATCGCTGACTTCGGTCTGGCTCGAATCATAGAAGACAACGAGTACACGGCCAGAGAGGGTATGACATGATAACAGCATGATAACGGCATGACAACAGCATGATAACAGCATGATAACGGCATGATAACAGCATGATAACAACATGAAAATAACATGATAACAACATGATAACAACATGATAACAGCATGATAACAACATGAAAACAACATGATAACAACATGATAACAACATGATAACAGCATGATAACAACATGAAAACAACATAATAACAACATGATAACAACATGATAACAGCATGATAACAACATGATAACAACATGATAACAACATGAAAACAACATGATAACAACATGATAACAGCATGATAACAACATGAAAACAACATGATAACAACATGATAACAGCATGATAACAGCATGATTACAGCATGATAACAGCATGATAACAACATGATAACAGCACAATAACAACATGATAACAACATGATAACAGCACGATAACAACATGATAACAGCACGATGATACAACATGATTACAGCATGATAACAGCATGATACCAGCATGATTACAGAATGATAACAGCATAACAGCATGATAACAGCATGATTACAGCATGATAACAGCAAAACAGCATGATAACAACATGATAACAGCACGATTACAACATTATAACAGCATTATAAAAGCACAATAACGGCACAATAACGGCACAATAACAACATGATAACAACAGGACAACAACATGATAACAGCATGATAACAGCACGATAACAACATGATAACAACATGATAACAGCATGATAACAGCATGATAACAGCACAATAACAACATGATAACAGCATAACAGCATGATAACAGCATGATTACAGCATGATAACAGCACGATAACAACATGATAACGGCACAATAACAACATGATAACAACATGATAACGACATGATAACAGCACAATAACAGCGCGATAACAACATGATAACAGCATAACAGCATGATAACAGCATGATTACAGCATGATAACAGCACGATAACAACATGATAACAGCACAATAACAACATGATAACAGCACAATAACAACATGATAACAACATGATAACGACATGATAACAGCACGATAACAGCACGATAACAACATGATAACAGCACGATGATACAACATGATTACAGCATGATAACAGCATAACAGCATGATAACAACATGATAACAACATGATACCAGCATGATAACAGCATGATAACAACATGATTACAGCATGATAACAGTATGATTACAGCATGATAACGACATGATAACGACATGATAACAGCATGATAACGACATGATAACAGCATGATAACAGCATGATTACATCATGATAACGACACGGTAACGAAGAGACAACAACATGAGAACACCATGAGAATGACATGATCTTTGTTTCCTCATAATAACCAGGAGCAAAGTTTCCTATCAAATGGACAGCTCCAGAGGCCATCAACTACGGCTCCTTCACCATCAAGTCTGACGTCTGGTCCTTCGGCATCCTGCTTACTGAGATCATCAGCTACGGACGCACACCTTACCCGGGTAGGTCCATGTTCATCAGAACGTCTTTGAAGAGAAGGACAAAGAGCTCCTCTCAGAGTACAGGTAGCATCGGGTAGGGACCTTCAGGTCTATGATAGGGCAGAGGGGGGTAAGAGGGGCAGAGGGGGGCAGGGACCATCAGGTCTATGATAGAGCAGAGGGGGGTAAGAGGGGCAGAGGAGGCAGGGACCTTCATGTGGGAGAGGGTCTCATGATCAGCGTCTCTGAGCTGAACCGTGTTTTCTTTTTTCAGGGATGACGAACCCAGAAGTGATTCGCTCTCTGGAGAAAGGGTATAGGATGCAGCGTCTCGACAGCTGTCCCACTGAACTCTATGAAATCATGTTGGAGTGTTGGAAGAATAAACCTGAGGACCGACCCACCTTCGATTACCTGCAGAGCGTTCTGGAGGATTTCTACACCGCCACAGAGAGCCAGTACCAGCAGCAGCCATGATGCTGAAAACACACGCCGTTATATTCCTCACAGAAGGTCCAGTTTCTCCTTTACGCTTTAAACACACAGTCCATGATGCTTTACACACACACACACACACACATACACACACACACACACACACACACAAATACACACACACACACACACACACACACACACACACACGCACACACACACACACACACAGTCACACACACACACACACACACACACACACACACACACACACACACACACACACACAAACACACACACACACACACACACACATACAGTTACACAGTTACACACACACACGGACGCACACACACACAGTTACACACACACACACACACACACACACACACACACACAGTCACACACACACACACACACACACACACACACACACACACACACACACACACACACACACACACACAGTGTCTTGGGTGATCCCAGGACAGCAGCCTTCATAAACCATCTGACAGATCTTAGTGTCACTAACAGAGAAGAATAATCCGAGTTCAGATAATGTCGCTCTCTTTTTGTGCAACTTATAATGAAGCCTGTTTGATTTCACACAGAAACGGGACTCAGGGGATTGTGGGTCACCTGAGAGCCTCGCAGAGCAGCTGGATTTCCTCGTCCTCTTTATCATCATTTTATATTCTAACTCCTGTATTTATATGAATCCACTTCCTCTCCTGCATCGTGCCTTCTGCTCTCAGCCTCTTATTGACGTCCCTTTGTATCAATGATGTTTGACCTGCTGTAGTGTGTGGTGTGTAGTGTGTACCTGATGATGCCTGTTCACACTTCCTGTCTGTATTTGGGAGATAAATGAAAACTGTCATGAGTTCACATTTTTCTTCTTCTGTGTGAAAATATAATTTATTACTGAAATAATTCGGCTGAGTCGTCAAAGTTTCTTCTTCTATGGTGATGATCTTTCTGAGAGTAAAAAGCTTTTATCACTGTTTATACAATGACTCGTTTTTTATTGACTGTGTTTCTCACATCGTTTTATGTATAATATAGATATAAAGTATATATTAAGACGGTCAAATGATTACGATTTTTATTCTCATGTTTGAAATTCCAGTATTTCGCTTTTCAAAATAAAACTTGTTTCGGCTTTTATTTTGAAATGTTGTTGGAAGGTGGAAAGTTAGGACAGGAAGTTAAGCACAGAAACAGGAAGTGGTTAGGGATCCCAAAGTGAGGTATGTCAAACAGCTCAAAGGAACGGTAACAAAGGTCAATGTGTGATGTCATAAGGTCAATGTGTGATGTCATAAGGTCAATGTGTGATGTCATAAGGTGGATATTACTTTGGACTCGTCAGCTGAGCTGTCTGAGAGTTTGTTAAAGTGAAATGAGACATTCAAAGATGCAGCAGTGTCCTTCTTTTACAGGGAGAGGAGGGAGACTACAGGGAGACACTGAGGACCACTATCTACGGAGAGCCTGAAGGGACAAACATGAGATTAATCAAGATTAAAAACATGAATGCATTCATTTCAATCATGGCTGCATGTTAAGATGACAAAGCAGAGGATTCTTCACACAGGTGTGCAGGAGAAGAATGAGTCTGTCAGAAACTGCAGACAAACTCCTAAATGTTCTTGCACAAAAACATTGGCATCCTTATCGATTAAAAACCAGAAACTCCCCGAAACTGGATCCCTAGATTTAAGCATCTTTTCTACAATCATTCAGGTGTTTGGTGGTTTTTACCACCACAGCATCTCTGCGGGGGTTTACGGGGCAGCTTAGGGCTGCGACTTCAGAGCTCTATAACACTGAAAAGTGCTCGGAAAAAGGGGAGGATTTTTAATTTATATGGGTTTTCTATGCCTTTATTTTTATAGGACAGTGGATTTCTGTAATAAAAACAGTATGAAGACAAAAAAGGGGGGGAAATAAAAGAAAGCTGGTAAATATATAAAAGCAGCAAAGGGCAGACTTTCGTTGCATTTGGCGGAAGTCTCCAGATAACACGGTCACTGTTTAAACCATAACACAGGTGATCTGCACACCGCTGTACTTCCGTAACGTCACTAATCAGTGTTGCCAACTTGGCGACTTTCTTTCGACTTTTTTTGTCAAAAGCTACTAGCGACTTTTTCTGGTGTTATTGGAGACTGTTTTGATGTCAGAAACTGACGTGAAAGCACGTACTGTCCTCGTGAGCACCCCCCCCCCTTCCAAAAGCCCTCACAGGCTGTCAGTCAGAGCAGAGAGGAGACCCTCACCACTCTGTGTCCAGACTGCAACGAAGCCGCTGCTGTTACCGCCCTGGCTTACAGAGCTACATGTAAATGCTTCTTAATTTTCACACAAAAATAAAACACTGCATTTGACTCGCACAGTCTTTTGATTAAATTTGATATTCTAACATTTAACAATACAGGGCACAATTTGTCTATGTAAAGTGGGTCTCAAGCAATAAAGTCATGAAACCAGAAAAAAAAAATTGTAGTTCATATTTGGCAAATTGTCAATTATGCAAATTAGGCGATGACGTCATTTGGCGACTTTTAGGACAGCCAATAGCGACTTTCCTTACTGAGGAGTTGGCATAATGACACGTATCCAAAATGGCGGCTGCGGACATGGTGAGTAAAACGCGAACTCTTTTTCTTCTAAGTCCACATCTGTCGCACTGACAGTTTAAATAAGCTCAGACAGAGAGATGAAAGCGATACAGAGCACAGGTCTGTGTCGGTGCACTCACATTACCTTAAAGTTAACCCGGGTCAGCGGTATCTTAAAGTTAACCCGGTTCAGATTTAGCTCGGTTAGCTGAAGCTGGTTTGGCTAAATAACGACTGTGAGCTAGCTGCCGTCCGTTAGCGTCACTGTAGACAGGAGACTTTATGTCCATACATTTATATTTATTAATCATATTTCTAAATGTTGTGTTTCATACGAAGCCGAACTGACAGTTTAAACAGTTAACTGTCCAATTATCAGACCGGAACCAGCGAGCTAACGTTAGCAGCTAGCATCTCTGAGAGAGCAGCACTTCCTGTGAGGTAATAACCAAGAAAAGGTGTTAAAATGACGTCATCATCGTTATTATTATCACTAATGATTTCTGATTCATACTGATTTTAATAGTAGCATGATGACATGTTTCTAACTTCTCCTATAATAACTCCCAGTGGCATCACTCTTAAGCTTTAATAGACTCAACAATCCTTCATATTTAATCATTAAACTCTGAGAGGTTCATCACTTTAAATCTCTCTGTTGTATGAACGTGTCACAGGATTCTACAATTCACTTATCAGACGCTTTTATCCAAAGCGACCTACATCAGAGAGTAAGTACAACACAAGCAAGGAGAGAGAAAAAAGGAAACAATGTCAGTAAAAGCAAACGATCAGCTTTGAGTCCGATTGGACACAGGTGCTGACAGGAAGTGACCAGAGGTGCTGACAGGAAGTGACCAGAGGTGCTGACAGGAAGTGACCAGAGGTGCTGACAGAAGTGACCAGAGGCAAAGCACAACATTGACGGCAGTTCTTGAGAGCTCTAATCAGTATAGAAACCATCTTATAAGTCGTCGTTATCAAACAAAAACCGTCATCATCATCAATAATATGGAGACCATCATCATTAAGTTAGTAAGTATTCATGAAAGAGCTGGGTCTTTAGCTTTTTCTTAAAGGTGCAGAGGGACTCTGCAGATCAAATGGAGTTCGGATGTTCACTCCACCACCGGGGGGCGACAGAGGAGAAGAGTCTAGTCAGAGACTTAGGACCCTGTTGTGAAGGTTGGATCAGACACGTTTCATTGGCAGAGCGTAGTGGGCGGGAGGGAGTGTAGACCTGGATGAGAGAGTTAAAGTAAGGAGGAGACGTTTTTGTGTCTGTGTTGTAAGCGAGCAGCAGAGTTTTAAATTTGATGCGAGCAGTAACTGGGAGCCAGTGTAAGGAGATGAACAGCGGAGTGACATGTGCTCTTTTAGGAAGGTTGAAGACCAGTCGTGCTGCTGCATTTTGTATCATCTGCAGAGGTTTGATAGTGCATGTAGGAAGACCTGCCAGTAGAGTAGAAGATCTCCTTTGTCCACACAGACTTAAACACTTTTAAGTTTATCTCAGACCATCCATCATTCAGCAGTGATCAGGGATGGATATCTCAGGACCTTTTCATGTCCCTATCAATTTAATGTAGTCTTTGTAACATAACAATAAGTAAGGTCTTTTACCTGCTTTTTGTAAAGTGTCTCAAGATAACACTTGTCATGAGTTGACCCTAATAAAGATTGATTGATTTTGGCCCTGGTGTGTAAATAGTGTGTTAGAGAGAGAGCTGCTGTCCTGCTTCGATCACTCACTGTGCAGACTAATGTCACGGTCCTGATTTCATATTAAAAACCAAATAAAGCAGATTTCCAGGACAAGCGCCCCTTCCAGGATCAGCGCCCCTTCTAGGATCTGTGTTCATGCAGCAGGGTGACCCGTAGGCTGCAGCTGCAATGCATCCTGGGATATATACATGGAGGACTGTGACATGAAGGACTGTGAGGATGTCATGTCTGGCTCTGTGCCATGAAGCTGCTCAGGTGGAATCACCCAGAGGCCGCTCCCTCAAAGTCAACAGGCGGCGGCGTGTGTGGAGGAGGAGCTTCCTCTGCTAGCACCATGAAAACGATGATGTTTAAATACCTGATACTTTATTCTTTATATTATTTAATAAAATGTTGGATTATGACCCTAAGTCGATGTCTTTAATGTCAGTCGCCCTTTTTAGACTGCTTATGTCACTAAAGCGCTGTTATAAACGCATCTTTGTACCTTCATATTGATTCTGTGACGGCGTAATATTGGCGTCCCAGTCTGTGAGGTCACATTGTGTGTCAGCGTGTGTCAGCACAGCTGGAGCTCCACACACACGGTCTGAACTGAGCATCGTCTTCCTCCACTCTGATGTTAGCGTGGCCCGTTTACCGTCCCAGGGCTATCTGCTCCGTCTCGACCTCCCTTTCACAGTGCAGTCATAGTGGCAACCGCAACAGGGGTCTACATACCTGACCCCTGCTGGCGGCAGCTGTGCACTACAACCCCTCACCTCAATACATTATATGCGTCAGTTTAACAGAAAGTAGAATTTGTATTTTCTACCTCATAGCCCGTTTCAAATGAACTGAATGATACACGCCCCGAGCTGTTGGTGTGGGACCAACGGTCTGGGCTTAGTCTCTAACTGTCCCATCCCGAGGTCACCCTGGCGTCCTGACGTGATGTGTTTGTGTGCTTCAGGAGACGTGGTGGGCGCTGCTGCTGCTGTCCTTGTTGCCTGGCGTCCGGCTTTTCTACGTTCCCGGAGTCGCTCCCCGGGATTTCCATGAGGGCGACACAGTAGATATTAAGGTAAGAGGTCAGTCTGTTGGTCCAGTCAGAGTCTGTCTCTCCTTCTGAATCATATCTGTGACAATCAAACACAACTTCTGAAATCATAAGAGTGAGAGAGAATCTAAGTGTAAACTTAACTTTCCTTATCAGTTTCCTCTTCTTCCTCTTCGCTGAGCCTCAGTCACTACGAACAAATGATGGACCAGCTTTCAGAATATGTTAACAACTCTTATAACTAAATTTACTAACTAAATACTTAAAACTACATTCAGTAAATAAATAAATAGGCCTTTATATTTATATTTATAAATATGGCCTAGTAGAGGTGGGCGGTGTGGAAAAAATATCACAAGATTTTTTTCAGACTAATTTGCAAGTTTCAGTTCAACCAAACAAAGACTTTGTGTTTCAGGCCGTGAAGCTGACCAGCTCCCGCACGCAGCTCCCTTATGAATACTACTCGCTGCCTTTCTGTAAGCCAGACTCTGTCTTCTACAAAGGAGAGAACCTGGGTGAGTGGCGTGCTGCTGACGTGTCATTCTCTCCTTACATCTCTTCTATGTTCCCTTAAATCTTCATGAAGGGTTTTATTTGTCTTTGTAGGAGAAGTGTTACGTGGCGATCGAATCGTGAACACTCGCTACAACGTGGAGATGAACAAGGACAAGAAGTGTGAGCTGGTGTGTGACAAGAAGAAGCTGAGCGTGGAGGAGAGCCGGCTGATGGCTGAGCGGATCCAGGAGGAGTATTACATCCATCTGTGAGCATCCATTCGGGGGGAGGGGGGGGGGGGGTAACCTAACATGCAGCAGCAGGTTCATTAGAGCACGGAGATGGTAGAGGTGGCATGCAGACAGTCTATGGTCGTGCAGCGATCACAGGGAATAAAGGTCACCACTGGCTCCAGATGAATTCTCCTGATTATATTCTGCTGCGTTCTCTCATCAGCTCACTCTGACTTTCTGCAGAATAAATACGAGGAGGCTAGAGGAGAAACTCTGGGGGAAGAGAGAAACATTCAGCTGTTTGTGTGATCACATGACGCTCAGCGTGATAAACTTCAGGAGGTTTAGTGAGAGAGTGAACGCCCTAATACTGACCTGTTGCCATGACAACAACCAAGTGTAACTTAATGGAAGGTGTTTTCTGTTAGGACTGAGGAGTAAAGAAAAGTCTCTGTGATTAAGTGTTTTTTGTCCCTGTGTCGCAGAATCGCAGACAACCTTCCCGTAGCCACCAGGTTGGAGTTTTATCCAAACAGAGAGGCAGGCGGGGAGGAGGAGCAGAAGAAGGACGTGGTGAAAGATATCCAGTTTGAACACGGATACAGACTTGGCTTCTTCGACAACAACAAGGTGCGTGTTAGAACCGTCGGAGTAGATTCTGTTTTGACGCCCGGTCTGATTAATGGAGGTGTCCGTACAGCGATGTGATATCAAACAGCTCTCTTTTCTCTCTCTCTCTCTCTCTCTCTCTCACTCTCTCTCTCTCAGTTTTACCTGCACAACCACCTGTCCTTCATCATCTACTTTCACAGAGAGAAACTAGAGGAGGGCGAGGTCCACAACTACCGGGTGGTGCGCTTTGAGGTCATTCCTCAGAGTGTCAAAGTAGACGGTAGGTTGGCAAAGAAAAACAAATACGTTTGATAAAAGCCAATTGGCAATGTTTTTAAACTGCAGATCGGGAAAGATAAATGTGTCTCGTGTGAAAAAATGTGTTCATATGCACAATGAATGATGTGTGAGTCAAACACGGGCCGAATACTGGCTAACGGTCCTTTTGCTTTGTTAGCATTGTTTCTTCAAATACAATACTGCATTAAGGGTAAAAAATGGACCATAACATGATATTAAATGTTTAACCTTTGAAGCGGTAGCACACAGTGGGTATGATTAGCTTTGTTAAAGACTTCACGATCACGGACTGTCATACCAGGTCCATCATTGCTGAAAATGATGTCTGGAAAAGAGTGGGAACCCTGATCATGTGTTTTTCTTCTCAGATCTGAAGGCTGTGGAAAATGAAAAGACTTGCACGTTGCCTGAGGCCAGTGGCTCCGCCCCTCAGGAGATCGACCCGGCGAAAGAGAACGAGGTCCTCTTCACGTACTCGGTGCACTGGGAGGTCAGTGACCCCCGTCATCAGTCAGCTGACTGACCTGTCCAAACATCGTGCAGGAAATATTCTGAGATTCCAGAATAGAAATTGTTGATATGGTGTAGCTAGGACTTGTGTTTTTGTTGCCGTGGTAACCAGTCAGGTGTTGTGTCGACCCGAGGGAGGAGTCCCTGATCTCTCTTCTGTTGGTCGCAGGAGAGCGAGGTGAAGTGGGCGTCTCGGTGGGACACCTACCTGACCATGAGCGACGTCCAGATCCACTGGTTCTCCATCGTCAACTCTGTGGTCGTCGTCTTCTTCCTGTCTGGTATGGTGTCATCTCCTGAGGACGATGTGGTTACACGACACGATTCGGGGAATATTGTTATATTTTGAAAAAGAGCGCTGTGACATCAACAGCGCCATTCTAAACAAAAGGGCAGGTGAAGACGTGTTTGATGTTGTTGGTTTGTGTCTCTCAGGGATCCTCAGTATGATCATCATCAGGACTCTGAGGAAGGACATCGCTAACTACAACAGAGAGGACGACATCGTAAGGGAAACCGTTTGTTCCCTCGTTTCAGTGTGACAAACACACAGTTCATCACTTCTCTCTTCAACAGGAGGACACCATGGAGGAGTCAGGCTGGAAGAACGTCCACGGGGACGTGTTCAGGCCGCCGCAGTATCCCATGATCCTCAGCTCTCTGCTGGGCTCGGGGATCCAGCTGTTCTGCATGATCCTCATCGTCATCTGTGAGTGTTTTATCAGCCTCGTATCTGTCCAGAGGAATGTCGTCCTTGTGACACGGTAACCGACGAATAGAAAGGAGGTCAGTCTGTGATGAACAGTGAAGTGAAGACGCGCTTCCTCTGAACGTGTACCAACATGCACACACATTTATTCAGTTCCTTTTGACGATTCAGTCAGGATTTTAGATGAATGAATTCAGACAGCCTCAGTGATGTCATCAGATCTTCAGTGTCATTAAAGGTGTGGAGAGAGCCCCCTCCCACCCCCTCTCTAGAGTCGTTGCTCACACAGGTTGCCATGTGGTGGACACTGAAGCGTCAGTGTTTATCCAGCTCTGCATGGGTCTGTAAACCTTTCTGCGTTCTAACCTCTCTCCATTTTCTTGGAGGCTTTTTAGGTCGGGTACAATCACTTCTATCTGAACCACTTCTCTTGCCCGCTTCCATCACGGCAACACCTGTTGCTTTGACCTGATAACTGCTCTCATATCTGGCAAACCGAGGGGCGTCCAAAACGGCCGTGTGGGGGGTGCATCTTTGTTCCTGAATTGATGAAACTAATTAAAAATGACTTGAAGAATAATCCGTTTGAGAAGCTAGGCTAACCATTTCCACCTGGTTCCAGTCTTTATGCTAAGCTAAACATCGACATGCTTGATTTTAGCTTACAAACAAAAAATCGTGAATTCGATTTCCTCAATGAGAATAAAATAAATCTGAGTCCTTCTTTGTGTTGAATGATTCCTTTTCATGTATACGTTATTGATTTAATATGACATAGAACATCGATGTTATTGGAGGAAATCTAACAACACGTTTGTTTGTGCGTAACAGTTGTTGCCATGTTGGGCATGTTGTCGCCGTCCAGCAGAGGAGCCCTGATGACCACAGCCTGCTTCCTCTTCATGTTCATGGGGTAACACTTTGATTCTCTAGATGTAACACAACAGTCCAATAAACCTTAAAGAGGACATATTATCCCCCTCCTCCACCTTTTCAAACAGTCCCCTGTGGTCTAAATGAAACATCTGTGCTGTGCTTTGGTCAAAATACAACATGAATCAAGCACTCGAGGAGGTTTGTGACCCTGTATAAACCAGCTCTCTCCAAACACTCTGTTTTGGTGTGTGTGTCTCTTTAAATGCAATGACCCCCGCTGAGTTTTCCCGCTAGACATCACTCCTCTGTAGCGAGAATAAAAATAGCCGACTTGCACTAAAGTTTTGTTCTAGTCTGGGAGTGGAGTCCATGGGTGGAGATACCAGGGGAGGGGAGGGGATTTTTCTTTTTACCAGAATCCCACTGTGACATCACAAGGAGAGCACATTAGAAACAGAGCATTTTTCTCTGTGTTGTAAGACTTATGCAGACCACAAACAAAGGACTGGATGCGTTTATTTCACATGTTGTGGGTCAGTAGACACTCAGGTTACCCAAATATATGTTCACAAACACTGAAGAAGTTTTCCCCTTTAATGTTTCTTGATATACACATAAATGTTATTTATATGAACCCTCCTGATGTGTCCTTACGTCTCCTAATGTGCCTCCGAATGTGTCTCCTGATGTGTCCTGCAGGGTGTTTGGTGGATATTTTGCAGGCAGACTGTATCGAACACTGAAAGGTCACCGGTGGAGGAAAGGAGCTTTCTGTGTAAGTAACCTAAATGAGTCTTTCTATAAACAATGTGAAAGTTGCACCTCTCTGTTTTTGAGCGTGTTCCTGTGTCTCCCTGCAGACAGCCACTCTGTATCCTGCCGTGGTCTTTGGGATCTGCTTCATCCTCAACTGTTTCATCTGGGGAGAACACTCGTCTGGAGCAGTGAGTATCCACCTGCTCATTTCAAATAGAAACAAAGAACCTGTCCACAGTCTTCTCCCCCTTGTCCCACAGGTCCCCTTCACCACCATGCTGGCCCTGCTCTGTATGTGGTTCGGGATCTCCATGCCCCTGGTCTACCTGGGGTATTACTTTGGTTTCCGTAAGCAGCCCTATGATAACCCGGTCCGCACCAACCAGATCCCCCGACAGGTTCCCGAGCAGCGTTGGTACATGAACAAGTTTGTAGGGTGAGTTTTAACCACGGTCAACATGCTGCTCTTCAAAGGTTTTAACCTTCAGAGGTCTGACCAGCAAACGTTTCTTGTCCTGCAGGATCCTGATGGCCGGGATTCTGCCGTTTGGAGCCATGTTCATCGAGCTCTTCTTCATCTTCAGTGTGAGTACAAGACTGCGTTCTGAACGTGTGTGTGTGCTGTGTTTTCGCATCAAGCACCATTACTTTGTGCATGAAACGCTGTACACCTGTCTGATTATTGTGTGTGTGTGTGTGTGTGTGTGTGTGTGTGTGTGTGTGTGTGTGTGTGTGTGTGTTGCCCCCTGCAGGCCATCTGGGAGAATCAGTTCTATTACCTGTTTGGCTTCCTGTTCCTGGTGTTCATCATCTTGGTGGTGTCCTGCTCTCAGATCAGCATCGTGATGGTTTACTTCCAGCTCTGTGCAGAGGTGAGTGTACACCAGGTGTGTGTGTACAGAGATTGTGTGTCTTTGTGATGACTCAGCAGAGTGAATGAGCTGCTCGTGTGTTCTCAGTGCTGCATGTCTGTCGTGTTAAACACATTAAAGGTGATGAGTGGGTGTGTACCCATCAGTGTTCATATCTCTCTCTCCCCCCCCCCCCCCCCCCCCCTCTCTCAGGACTATCGGTGGTGGTGGAGGACGTTCCTGGTCTCAGGAGGCTCGGCGTTCTACGTCCTCATTTATGCAGTTTTCTACTTTGTCAACAAGGTAAACGTTTATTTTTGTAACCTTCAGGTTCTCCAGCAAAAAAAAATATTTTTAAAATTCTCCTCGTTCTCTCTTCTTTTTTTCTTCCTCCTCCGCTGTAGAGTCTGACTCCTCCTCTTTCTGTTCCTCCTCCACTGTAGAGTCTGACTCCTCCTCTTTCTGTTCCTCCTCCGCTGTAGAGTCTGACTCTTTCTTCTTTCTCCTCAGCTGTAGAGTCTGACTCTTTTTCTTTCTCCTCAGCTCGACATCGTGGAGTTCATACCCTCGCTGCTCTACTTCGGTTACACCGCCCTCATGGTTCTGTCCTTCTGGCTGCTGACGGGAACGATTGGCTTCTACGCCGCCTACATGTTCATCAGGAAGATATACGCCGCCGTAAAGATCGACTGAGTGGGCGCCGTGGTTGCTCCTCTCCTGGTTTCTTTACTTTTGTCACCTTCAGTTTTTTAATGTACATATTTTTTATTCTTCGTGTCCTACGAGCACTGACTTGTGTGTGGAGGGAACGGGGAGTCACAGCGCCCCCTGCTGGCCTCATCGAGGAGCTAAAGCAGCTGTTTGTCTCCCCATCCTCCCCCCTGGCTTCTGTCTCCCCCCTCCTCCCTCCATGACAGAGACCCAGAGGACCGCCCCCCCCTTCCTCTGACGGGACTGTTTCTCCTGCACAGCGGGCCAAAGCTTGTTCTCATGTTTTTCTGCACATTTCTCTTTAATTTATCAGGTTGTTTTTCTGTCCTCCTCGTCTCCTCCTCTGTCCTTTCTTACGTCTCTCTGGTGTCGGGACAGAGATCAGGCCGAGTCTTACTGTGGTGTTCATGTTGTTGTGTTGAACTGATGGGAATTATTATGGGATGTTCTGCATTGTATCAAAGACACAGATCTATTAAATGTACTATGATTGTTTACTCCTGTTTCCTGGTGAGGAAGACACTGACCCATGAAGAAGAAAGACTGGAACACTGATGTGCTTAAGTGGGCGTGGCCTTAGCAGCGCTGCAGCCTGGACCTCTGCAGACAGACGGGTTGTTAAGGTGTGAAGACCGGCCTGTGACAGACGATCACCTGCGTGTGTTTCTACCTGTGCAGGTGGATCTCATGTTGTTCTCTTACATATTTATCATTGTATGTTTACTTTGATCTGCAGCTGACCTGATGAAGTGTTTGTAGCTAATAAATCTAAAGAGTTGGAGCTGAAATCAAAACAAACTAAACATTGATCAAACGATGACGTCATCGTTATTTCAGATGCATCAGATTTCTTACCTCTAATCAGAAGAGAGGACGTCATCTGAACCACCCGCTGCTTAGCTTAGCTAGCCTCTTGCTAAGCTGCTCAAAGGTTACATGTGGTTGGTGATTGGTTTAAAATGATGGGAGAGGTTTCTGAACGTGGGATGAGGATAATGTTTTATTATTTTAACATAATTAAGGGTGTCAAAAAGAAGTCAACGATAGTTTAAGCTTCTCTGATTAACAATGTGGTTCTCTGCTGCTGTGACAGATTTACATCCAGCTCTGGAACGCCATCGAAACCCAGAAACTTGTTCCTCAGTTAAAGAGCCAAACGGGTACATTTGTGTTCTCCTTTGCACTGAGCCGAGGTGTGACTGCAGGGCTATAGAGAAAGGGGGGCAGTCACTGGATCAGCCCCGATTCTGCAGGGGCCAAACTTCCTGTTCCTCTTCCTGTCTGTCATCAGTCCAAAACCTGAGCCAGGTGCTCGAGGAGTCCTTCAAGTTCCCTCCGCCACTGTCTCGAGACACACGAGTGAACTCACATCACTGATTTAGACGTTCAGATCTGCTTCTGCTGCTGAGAGGATTTTTACAGTCTAAGACGCCCTGGTCATACGTGTGTGAGAGAGATTACGTTGTAAATAAAGACGACAGCTTTGTATTTGTTGCGTTTCGCTGTTTGTGGCGCTCTGTAATGAATCCTCGTTTTAGCCAAAAGCATGACGCTCATGATGACTTTCAAAGGAACTGATTTCTGTTACTTATCTCTTTTTGTTTCTTTTACAGAACGTCCGATTACAAAATGTACAAAATAATAAAGTGCTGAGTTCAATTTGAAAACCAGCCTCCACTTTGTTTCTTTGCAGGACACATTCAACTTCAGACCGTAAGAACAAACTTAATTTATTTAAATTCTCTGGAGGAACTTTACTGATAACAGAACCCGATGATGATGATGTAGAACACTGAACGCAAAGCACCGTTGTTCAGCCTCACAAAGCAGATATTAGCCGTAGACCACACTGAGCTAGCAAAGGAATTTAACTCTGAAATGACAGTAACTGCAGTTCCTCCAGTGTCCACTAGAGTCTCTCCTGCAGTGAGTCAGTCCCCATAGAGTGTCTAACTTTACAGTGAGTCTGGTTCTGGTCCAGGTTTCTGTCTGTTCTACATGAGTCTGGTTCTGGTCCAGGTTTCTGCCTGTTCATCATGAGTCTGGTTCTGGTCCAGGTTTCTGCCTGTTCAACATTCCCATAATCCTCAGCTTCTGCTTTAACAGCAAGCTAGCTCCTGTTAGCATGCTAAGCTAAGATGTTTAACATACCGTATTAATAACAGGTTATTATTCGCATGTTAGCATTAGCACAGACTGTTAGCATGGCTGTAGAGTTTGTTTTATCAAAAATAATTTAGTATGTTTATTTTTAAAATGTAACAAATGAAGTTTTTTCACTTCTCTCGGTGCAGCAGCTCAAATCAGATGTTTGTCTTTGTTTCCTCTAGATCGTGTCCTGAAGTTTCCTTCTACAGGAAACTGTCACACTGACTTCCTCCTGAGGTTTAAACCGTCATTTTGTCCTTCAGTAAAGAAAAAACGCACACAGAGTCGGAAAGCGCTGGTTTGTCTTTTAATCATTTCAACATAACACATGAAAGATGATACACTGTACAATAGTTCATCATCTCTTTGGATCAACCAATATACAAATCTGTCACTTTTACATTGCAGCAACTGATTGCATGTGAGATATGTAACAAAGAAGCGTCTTCTTTCTCTCTGAAGCTCGTCTCTAATAAACTCTCCCTGTAGTCGATAAACGCCACGCTTTATCAAATAGTGTATGCCAAGTCGTGTTCACGTCTTTCTTCCAGGCTGTAACAGCACGCCATCGAGATCAAACGGGCTGTCACTAAAGAGATACACAAAGAGGTTGGAATGCAACACTTAGAATAATCTAGAAATATATCAAACTACATGTGGATGTGTCTGCAGCAGACACTCTGACACTCTCCACATTCACTAAGAGCAAAATAAAAAGAGGATTTATCTGATCCAATTCCCTTCAAAATTTGACTTCTGCACCCGCTGCGGGAGACGAGGAGACGAGGAGGTGAGGAGAAGAGCATCCTGAGGAGGTCGAGGTAACGGAGCTGCAGCCGAGCAACAACCAGCAGCAACAACCAGACTGTCAGAGGTCAGAGGTCATATCCAGGAGTCGTGTGGTTTCAGAATTCACAAGAGAAAAGTTTTTACTTTCTAATCAAGGAGTCGTTGCCTTTTCAAGACAAAGTTTACTTTTTAATTATGTTCACTGAGAAGATTTTAAAGTCTGCGGCTGTCACTCCTACGGGGTCACAATCAGCCCGTTGGCTGGCTGAGCGCTTTAAGTGCTTTACTCTGGGGTTGGACTGACCCGTCTATTCATGTGTTCAGGTCGTGATGTGTTCACTGACTCGTCTATACATGTGTTCAGGTCGTGATGTGTTCACTGACTCGGTCGAGATGTGTTCACTGACTCGTCTATTCATATGTTCAGGTCGTGATGTGTTCACTGACTCGGTCATGATGTGTTCACTAACTCGTCTATACATGTGTTCAGGTCGTGATGTGTTCACTGACTCGTCTGTACATGTGTTCAGGTCGTGATGTGTTCACTGACTCGTCTATACATGTGTTCAGGTCGTGATGTGTTCACTGACTCGTCTATTCATGTGTTCAGGTTGTGATGTGTTCACTGACTCGTCTACATGTGTTCAGGTTGTGATGTGTTCACTGACTCGTCTACATGTGTTCAGGTCGTGATGTGTTCACTGACTCGTCTATTCATGTGTTCAGGTCGTGATGTGTTCACTGACTCGTCTACATGTGTTCAGGTCGTGATGTGTTCAGGTCGTGATGTGTTCAGTGACTCGTCTACATGTGTTCAGGTCGTGATGTGTTCAGTGACTGGTCTATACATGTGTTCAGGTCGTGATGTGTTCACTGACTGGTCTATACATGTGTTCAGGTCGTGATGTGTTCACTGACTCGTCTATACATGTGTTCAGGTCGTGATGTGTTCACTGACTCGTCTATTCATGTGTTCAGGTTGTGATGTGTTCACTGACTCGTCTATACATGTGTTCAGGTCGTGATGTGTTCACTGACTCGTCTATTCATGTGTTCAGGTCGTGATGTGTTCACTGACTCGTCTACATGTGTTCAGGTCGTGATGTGTTCAGGTCGTGATGTGTTCACTGACTTGTCTACATGTGTTCAGGTCGTGATGTGTTCACTGACTCGTCTACATGTGTTCAGGTCGTGATGTGTTCACTGACTCGTCTACATGTGTTCAGGTCGTGATGTGTTCAGTGACTGGTCATTTGGACAGCGTCTCATTGGTCGGCTGTAACACGTGTTGCTGCTTGGCGCTCGGCTGCAGTCTGATTGGTTAAACTGAAGAGCGCAGCAAAGCGTTGTTTAAAGGAGGGGCTCGAGGGATATTAGTGAGTCTATAAAAACACTGATCCTCTTGAGGAGAGGAGAAACACACAACGCTTAATAAAGTCTACATGTCAAACTAAACACATCAACAGGATCATACGAAATAAAAACATTTGAACATAGAAGCTGAAATTTAAAAGAAAAAAATACTCTTTTTTTTTTAAAGGTTGAAAGTGCTAGAATTCAGATTAGCTCACAGAAACCCGGGGAGGACAAACGGAGGACATGCCAGAAGCTTCTCTGTTACAAACCCTCTGAAATCTGATTTCTGAAACCAGTACCTGAAGGTCTCATGAAGTCCAGGTCTCAGAAAGGTGCTGGCAGCTCATTTATTTAGGATCAAACTCTGATCTGTCTTTTTTATTTACAGGTCATCATCACATTAATGACCTCAGGGGGGGCTGGGGGGGGTTAGGGGTCGGGGGGGGCTGCTTCTGGGTTTTGTAACAAGCTAATGTGCAAAGTGTCGTTTCTTCTCCCCAGGTTCAGTAAGAAATAAAACAAATACAAATGAGGTGATGTGTTGTGTTGTTTCTCGAGGTCCTGTTTTCAACAAACAGAAAATAAATTCATTTCAAACGACAACAAACAAACAAACAAACAAACGACTATAAACGAGCAACAACAAGTCCGAGTCAGTCAACAAGTCCCCCGAACTCTGAACGTCACGCCAGAATCTTTCGGAAACTTTCAGACGCTTTACCTTTAACTCTACAAGCAGCTGGGGGGGAGGGGGGGGGGTGTCATTGAAATGTTCGAGTGGTCTACAGTCGTCATAGCAACCGTAGCTAAAAGCAGCAACTTTGTTTTTGATTTCCTCTTTTTGTTTGTTTTTTTTAAACACATGGCCACGTGGTCGTGGCGAGGGCTCATCTGAGGCGTGGCGATGGATGCAGGAGCTCCGCCCCCTGCGTCCACAGACGGCTCGTCATGATACCTGTTTGTTACCACGGCAACACAAACAGAATCCCAGACGCTCGATGTTGGAAGTTGCAGACGTCACACGGTCCACGCCGCACCTCGACATCGTGTGACGTTGCCTGCGTCTCGTTTAAAGTTGTTTTCAACACGTGGGATCAAACAGCATCACGACGACAGGCGGCGTGTCAGCTCACAAGCTCTCACACACACACACACACACACACACACACACACACACACACACACACACACACACACGGTTATGACTCGCTGACAGAGGTCGTCCTCTCCACGTCACAGTGACGACAGGAAAAGGGAAAGCTAATACTTCAGATACAGAAAGTGTAGAAACATGTTTAATACCTAAAATACACATCTGTCCTCGTCTGTCACACTGTTTCACATCTGTCAGGGTTCATTCTACCAGGAGGGGGCGCCGAGGAGACTTCAGGAGTGAGCAGCTACAGGGTCGAAGATATCGACTTTAGACTGAGAGGAAGAGGAGGAGGAAGAGGAAGGAGAGGAGGAAGAGGAGGAGAGGAAGAGGAGGAGAGGAAGGAGAGGAGGAAGAGGAGGAGGAAGGAGAGGAGGAAGAGGAGGAAGGAGAGGAGGAGAAGAGGAAGAAGAGAGGAAGGAGAGGAGGAGGAGGAGGAGGAAGGAGAGGAGGAGGAGGGGGAGTGGGAAGAGGAGGAGGGAGAGGAGGAAGAGGAGGAAGGAGACCAGAAGTTTCCTGAAGGTGAAGTGCTAAAAAAAAAGTGCTTCTCTGGAGGAGCCGTTAAAGAACAACACACACTCTGTCCTTTCAGTGTGTGTGTGTGTGTGTGTGAAACTGGCCTGACTCTACGAGCACATCAGTTTAAAGGGACTCTTTTCTTTTGTGTTTTTTTTCTTTCAGGTGGGGGTCAGTTCTTTTTTCGTGGCTCAGGAAGCCCTGGAGGGGCGGAGTTTCGAGCTGATCTGGGTCTTGATTGGTTCACTGGGCTGTGGGACTGATGGAGACAGATTCGAGGGTCTTTGAGGTTTAAACTCCAGACATGTTTCTGACATCGGAAAGTCAAAATAAAGTCAAACAAAATATCCACTTCAAACTAAATCTTTTTTTTCTGGGTCACAACAAGACGGATAATCTTCACTAAAATGCTCGTTGATGTTTTAATATTATTACTTTAGAAAGTGTGCAGTACCACGCCTTTAGGCCTACGGATGCTGCCCTCTATACTACTAACATGAGGGGACAAAGGGAGTAAAAGGTCATAAGATAAAGGGTTAATACGTAGTTATAACTAGAGGAGAACAAAAGCTTCTTTCCTCACTGTGTTCCTTTTCTTTAAAGGGTTAAACTTCCTGTAAGGCTCAGAAAAAAAGCTTTTGTGCGCTTTAAGGCTTCCAAGTGTTCATTTCATCATTCACCAAACACAGACCCCAATCTGAGCCAGGCCGAGCCGAGCCAGAGGCTCTCTCACTGGAAGGCCTGGTGGAAGCGAGGCAGTGTGGTGGTGCTGAGGCTGGAGCTGAACACTGATGGGAGGGGGTGCAGGGGCCCGAGGTTCAGACCCCCGCTGGAGCTCTGTTGCTCCTGAGGTTGCGGTTGCAAAGAGGTAAGAGGTGCCGTGGTGACGGCGGCTGCTGCAGCATGCGGCTCTGCAGTATGCAGAGATGAGGAAGAGGAGATGGAAGAAATGGAGGAGGTCGCAGATGAGGTGTAGCCCATCACCAGGCCTCCTGTACTCATGGGGGCGCTATAGGGGGGCAGGTTGAGGGGCAGGAAGCCCAGCAGGTGGGAGAGGTCCATGTTAGCAGCACAAAGAGAATCAGCGATCACCACAGGGCTCTTGGACAGGAGGGGGCCCCCACACAGCTCATCTGCCAAGCCCGCCGAGGGCTCCAGCCCATCCTTGCGGGGTGAGGCAGCAGGGTGGGGGTCCGCAGAAGGGGTGGGGCCTGGCGAGCCGCTCTGCAGATCCATGAGGAAGCTCTCCATCTCCACTTTGAGGGGCTTGTCCAGCAGGTATGAGGTAGATCCCAGCTGGTACTTGGGGACCTGCTGGGGCTGGTGCTGCTGCTGGGGGGCCTGGGGCTGGTGATGGGGGGGCAGTGGGGGGGAATGATGGTGGTGGTGATGGTGGTGGTGATGGTGGTGCAGGGAGTGTGGGTGTAAAGGTCCAGGGGACTCCATGTGACAGCCCATGTTCATGGCTGCAGACAGGGAGGGGGGCATCAGGGACGGGTGGGGGTGGCCCCCCCCTGAGTTAGACATGGCCTGGAGGTGGTGAGGGTTGTACATGCTCATGGGGAACGGGGGACCACCGGGGAATGGTTTGCCCATCATGGGGTCTTTGTTTGGCCCCATGGCGCACATCATGGGGCTGAGCTCCTCCTTCACTGAGCAGGGGGGGGACCCTGATGCCAGCAGACCCAACATGTCAGGGGGCTCCGTCTTGATCTTCAGCAGCTCCTGGGAGTGGCTCTTCTTCACATGGCGCGTCAGGTGATCCTTCCTGCCGAAGCGCTGGGCACAGTACTGACACAGGAAGTCCTTCCTGCCTGTGTGGACGACCATGTGGCGTCTCACGTCCTTCCTGGTATAGAAGCGGCGGTCGCAGTGGTCACACGGGTGTTTCTTCTCCTTGGTTCCTCCTGACGACTTCCCCGAGTGGCTCTTCAGGTGCTCCAGGAGAACCGGCGTGCTCTCGTACATCTGCATGCACACCTTACAGGTGAGGTCTCCGGCCGTGGCCGAGTGCATGGCCACATGGCGCTTGTAGCCCAGCTTGGTGTTGTAGTGCTTCCCACACTCGTCACACTTGAAGGCCTCCTTGTTGGGGTCATGTGTCTGCAGGTGGTTCTTCAGGTGGTCTTTGCGGTGGAACATCTTCTCACAGAACGAGCACTGGTGGGTCTTCTGTGGAGAGTGTGTGGCCATATGCCTGCACAGACACAAACAACAGCTGTTAGAGGGTACAGATCCAGACAGGACCTGAAACAAACCACTTCCTGTCATTCACCAGATTCCAAACATGCTAACCAGTCTCATGCTGCCTCACTGCTCTGCTTACAGTTATTCTGTCTCTCCTGGCATCAAATAACACAGATTAGTGTTCATCTAACAGTTTCAACTCTGAGCTGCAGGATGTGAGTCCACTTCCTGGTTTCTCAAAGGCTTTGATTTTTAATTTATACCTTATTGATCCCGCAAGGGGAAATTCTGTTTTTACACTCTGTCTAATGAACATGCTACACACACATGCACAAACAGGATCCTATGGAGAGGTCTCAGAGTGGGGGGGGGCTGCCCACAGTGGGCGCTCCTGAGCAGTGGGAGGGTTCGGTGCCTTGCTCAAGGGCACCTCGGCAGTGCTCAGGAAGTGAACTGGCACCTCTCCAGCTACCAGGCCAGTTTCCGGACTTGGTCTGTGCTGGGACTTGATCCGGCAACCCTCCGATTCCCAACCCAATTCCCTACAGACTGAGCTACTGCCGCCCAATTTGAAGCTCAACTGATGGTACCCTGAAGTCTCTAAATGATGTGGACCCTGGTGGTACCTTGAAGTCTATAAATGATGTGGACCCTGGTGGTACCCTGAAGTCTATAAATGATGTGGACCCTGGTGGTACCTGAACAGCTTGAAGTCTCTAAATGATGTGGACCCTGGTGGTACGTTGAAGTCTCTAAATGATGTGGACCCTGGTGGTACCTGAACAGCTTGAAGTCTCTAAATGATGTGGACCCTGGTGGTACCTTGAAGTCTATAAATGATGTGGACCCTGGTGGTACCTTGAAGTCTCTAAATGATGTGGACCCTGGTGGTACCTGAACAGCTTGAAGTCTCTAAATGATGTGGACCCTGGTGGTACCTGAACAGCTTGAAGTCTATAAATGATGTGGACCCTGGTGGTACCTTGAAGTCTCTAAATGATGTGGACCCTGGTGGTACCTTGAAGTCTATAAATGATGTGGACCCTGGTGGTACCTTGAAGTCTATAAATGATGTGGACCCTGGTGGTACCCTGAAGTCTCTAAATGATGTGGACCCTGGTGGTACCCTGAAGTCTCTAAATGATGTGGACCCTGGTAATACCTGAACAGCTTGTACTTGGAGCTGAAGGCCTTGGGGCAGAGTGGCTGTGAGCAGTGGAAGGGTTTCTCTCCTGTGTGAGTCAAAGCGTGGAGCCGCAGCTTCTCCTGTGAGGTGAACAGACCTCCGCACACCAAACACTCGTTCCCACTCGCTTTCCCACTCTCTTCCTCCTCCCTCCCCCTCTCTCTCTCTTTCCCCCTCTCTCTCTCTCGCTCTCTCTCAGTCCGTGGCAGCGCGGCGGCGCTCCCAAACAGCTTGGCGGCAGTCCGTCGTCCCTCTTCCTCCGGCGTCAGTGCGGTAATACGGTGTGAGGCATCGGCGGCAGCAGCTGCCATGGCAGCCTCAGAACGCCGCTGCCATGAAACTTCAGGTGTGGCTCCCTGCCGTGCAGGCTCAATGTGGGGCGCTGCCGGGGGGTGACGTAGAAGAAGTTGACCAACAGCTCACCGGAAGGGAAGCATCAAGGTCGGATGAGATCTGTGGAAACAAAGGAGGGACATGAACACATTTTCATTCATATGAAGACAAAGTAGTGGTGAGCGATATAACGATCTTAGATCGTGAAGGATTTCAACTTGCTGACGATCTGCCAAAGCAGAGCGATCATAGAACCGGGCTAATGTGTTTATTCTATCATGCTACAGTTTATGCTCCGACACAGACGCATCTCCCTCCCTCCCTCCCTTTTTTTGCTCCACAGTGGTGAAAATGAAAACGAAACTTAAAAGTAAAGTCCGCAAAAACAACTCCATCCCGGTTATATGTAACTGTTCTGATATTTTTCAAAACCGTCACGGCGTGAGCAACAGTTAACTTATCTGCATAGTTTGCGACACAAGAAACCATTTAACGAGCCGGAGAGACGTTAACAGTCAGAGACAGACAGAGCAGAGCTCAGACAGACAGTCAGTGAGGGGAGATATAACCCCGGTGTTTAAAATGATGCTGTCGGTGTTTTCTGCTCTCTCTCGGTTTTTAAAAGTTATTATCAAGCTTCTCCACCCGAAGCTCACCTGTTGTGATAACCGAATTTATAAGGATTAGGCTAAATGACGTTACACGTTGTGTGCAGCAGGCAGGTGAGAGTGAGTAACCATGGTGACTGTCTGTCTGTCAATCAACAATGTCCCGCCCCTTCTATGAATTAAACTCTTCTGTCAGTAAAACTTACTTTGATCATGTGTCACAGAATGAACACATCCTGTATTATGTTTGATTATATACAAATTAAACTAAAGTTAATCCAGTGATGTCACAAAAAACAACAAAGGCTGCAGAGCCTGTATGAAGCTATAGCTGTGGGAACTCTGCAGGGCTAAAATAGAACAGAAACACAAGAACTCAAAGTCTACATGTTTTCAAATGACTGCATCACTGCGTGAAAATGTTCCTGATGAACATAAAAAGAGGACATTTAACTAAATCGTAATTTCAAAGTGGTGAGGAAAACCTTAAACCGCATAAATATTGATCAAATTGAGGGAAAAACATTTCTGTTGCTAAAGATGTTCTGGGTGAGACCTCCAGACCTCCTACAAAGATGTTTTTCAAATACCGTATTGGTCCGAATATAAGACAGCCTTTTTCCCCATCGAAATAGGTCCGAAAAAGTCGGGTCGTCTTATATTCGGGGTCTAGTATTCAGAGCGCAGCTCTAATTGTTCACCTGTCCCTTTAAATGTCAACACACATGACGTGCTCTGGGAGGAGCAGGGGAGCGATGACAGTGAGAGCGAACACAGCGGGGCGGAGGACGTGTGTACAGGAGACATCGGAGGAGAAGTTTGGCAAGCTTTAGGTTAGTTTAGTTAAAAATGTGGCCTGTATTTTCTCTCTTATTTAAAAATGTTGATAATATTGCTTGATTTTAATGTTGAATCATACTGTACATATTTTGACCTTGTGAAAAACTTTATTTTGAAAAGTGCCGTAGCATATAACGATAAATTATAAACGTTTATTATTGTTATCATTATTACAATAACAGGTGTTTAATTCAATGTGTTTTTAATATTGGGGAGCGATGAGAGTGAGAGCGAACACAGCGGGGCAGAGTGTGTGTGTGTGTGTGTGTGTGTGTGTGTGTGTGTGTGTGTGTGTGTGTGTGTGTGTGAGGAATAGAGAGGAGACATCGGAGGAGAAGTTTGGAGAGTTTTAGTTTAGCGGTAGTTTAGTTAAAAACATTGCCTGTATTTCCTCTGTTATTTCAAAATGTTAAAAACATGTTGATAATATTGTTTGATTGTTAATCGATTTTAATTTTGAATCATACTGTACGTAGTTCGCCCTTGTGAAACACTTTGTTTTGAAAAGTGCCGTAGGCCTATACCGATAAATACGGTATGTTAATTATTATTATAATTATTAATACAACAGGTGTTTAATTCAATGTGTTTTTAATATTGTTATTTTCAAATAAAATGAAGTTCTTTAAAAAAAAGTTCTTTATAAAAACAAGATCTGGTCTGCAAATCTTTTTTTTCTAAATATGAGTGTTGAAAAACGGGGGTCGTCTTATAATCAGGGTCGTCTTATATTCGGACCAATACGATAGATTAAACTTGTCTGCACAGTTTTTGTGCATTTAAAAACATTATACAGGGAAATAAATTTGGTTGAACTGGTCAGTAAATATAAATTTGTCTAAAGATCAGTATGAAAAGAATCGTGATAAAATCGTGATCCGGATTTTGGCAAAAAAAAATTGTGATATGATAGTTTTCTCATATCACCCACCTCTAAGACAAAGGGCGCAAAGATGTCCCGTACCAAAACCAAAATAAAAAGGACGCGCTGTAGAGTCCCCGTCCGCACGTCAGAGACCATCACAGAGATCACAGAGACCATCACAGAGACCATCACAGAGATCATCACAGAGATCACAGAGACCTACAAAGAGACCATCACAGAGACCATCACAGAGACCTACAAAGAGACCATCACAGAGACCATCACAGAGATCACAGAGACCATCACAGAGACCATCACAGAGACCATCAAACCGGGCAGAGGAAGTGAATGGAGTGCTCAAACTACTGGACTTAAGTTGTAAAGCGTTTGAACCGGTCAGAACTGGTCCATCTACACTTTTTGATACTTCAGCTGGAGCTTTGTTTGTCAGCCTACACACCTCGCTGTCTCCTTCACTGAGCCGCTCTTAAAGGGCCAGCGCCTTCATCTTAATGGGTAAAACACATTTCTGTTGTCTACAGACAGAACATAAGAAACAATGAGGTACTGTTTGTAACATTTATTGTTTTTCATTTGTAATAAAAATATGAATTAACTTAAACACTTCTGGAAATCAAATTAATTGAACCTGACAAACTGATACAACAAAACATCAGGACAAATATGAAGATATGAGATATAATTTTCAGTGTGTTACACGTGTGTTTGCCTCAGTGACACATTAAAGTCTGATGACTTGAATGCTTTACTGAAGTTTTGGATGAACCAATGAATGAAGCTGTCCAGGGTCTTTCTACCTGTAAAAACTCGGTGCTCTCCTCCTCTCTCTTCTCCTCCTCACCCGGTCCCAACAGCTATGGTTGGCGGTGAGTGGGAAACGCTGCTCTGCATTTTGACTGTCCTGCAAAAGAGAAAATGAGAAGAAACAAAATAAAAGATGGATCCGGCATCCTTTAAAGAAATGCATCAGACATCAGACAGGCCGGAGCTAAGTACTAATGTGTATTCATGCTGAATCATTTGAAGGTTCACCCACTAGGGGGAGCTGCAGACAAGTGAACAGTTACACGCTGAAAACAGTTAAGTGAATAAAGATTCTTAATCACAGCTGGTTTCTTTTTGTTAGACAACCCGAAGACACAATGTGTCATTCATCATGTGTCCACAGAGGACAGCACGCCTCACAAAGCCCGCCCTGTGTGTGTTAATGCATGTACATGTATGTACTTGTTATGAAACTGGATAATCCTTGTGAAAACACAGAATCCCACCCCCCCGCCAAGAGGGGGAGCAGTGTTTACTCCACAACTTACTCTACAACACACACTTCACTGAATACACCAGTCTGAACTCTCCTGTCACCTGTGTCCTCTTATTTACCCTGAGTGACCTCTGTGACCTCTGTGACCTCACAGCGTCAAGTCCAAGGACACGTCAACGTCAGCCGAGCAGGAGCGTCGTCACGTGAACCAAGAGAGCAGAGAAGTAAACACGTGGGCATGTTTGACAGAATGCACACACACAGCCCCCCTCCCACTACACACACACACACACACACACACACACACACACACACACACACACACACACACACACACACACACACACACACACACACACACACACACACACACACACACACACACACACACACACACACACACACACACACGTGTAACTGTCTCCTGTGTGTGTGAAAGGTCAGTGAGTTGACAGAAAAAAAACATGCTGGAATCTGCAGTTTTCAAGTAAACACGGACACTAAAGCACAAGAAGCTGCAGTTCCTCCAGTGTCCACTAGAGTCTGCCTCCTGCAGTGAGTCAGTCCCCTGCAGTGAGTCAGTCCCCATAGAGCCCCATGTTAAAATGTCCAACTTTACAGCTGCAGTTCCTCCAGTGTCCACTAGAGTCTGTCTCCTGCAGTGAGTCAGTCCCCTGCAGTGAGTCAGTCCCCATAGAGCCCCATGTTAAAATGTCCAACTTTAAAGCTGCAGTTCCTCCAGTGTCCACTAGAGTCTGTCTCCTACAGTGGTAAGGGGCGTGGCCTCTTTGAGTGACTGGTAGGAGTTGCTACAGTTGTCTGTTAGGTGTCACTTCAGCGAATTAATTCCCTGACCTTTAACCTCTTTGCCGTGTTTGTGCTGTTGGAGCCTTTTGGAGATTTTTTCATGTAAATATCAGACTGTTTAACTTTTAAAACCTAGCCAGAAATGACCATATTTGGAGAAGTGGGAGGAGCTGGAGCTGAAGCTGGAGTGGGCGCCCCACTCACTTCTCCTGATACCATAAATTCTGGTTCAAGAAAACCAACATGGTGACTGCAAAATATTAGATGGTTTGTGTGCAACCCCACAATGTTTGCACAAATGTATTTACAGGTTGGTACATGATGTGTGTGTGTGAGTGTGTGTGTGAGTGTGTGTGTGAGTGTGTGTTTACAGCGGTGGTTAAGAGGAGCTGACAGCTGTTGCGTTGTGTGGTGATCATCACACAGCGGGGGGGCTGCAGGGGGTTGACACCCGTCCCATTGACCACCCTCAGGGAGCCCGGCTCTATTGTACAGCCTACCCACATCGCACATTCCTGGGCTGAACCATGCCGTGTTGCCCTGCCCCTCCGCTACACACACACACACACTAAATAGCTTCAATGCAACATCATACGCAACACCCCCCCTGCACACACACACACTCACACTAGCCAGAATGCTAACACACAGACTGAATAAAATCAACACCATGAAGTTATAGAACTAAACCGAACAGACCCTGAAAACAGATTTCAGCCTGACAGAGCGGAGTGACCAGCTGACGCACACTCACGTCTTATTATTATGTTTTATCTGGAGTGCAAAACTTTAGAGATTTATTCTGACACTTTCCACCCCCGGCTTTGATGGTGACCCTGAGGACTGATGGTGACCCTGAGGACTGATGGTGACCCTGAGGACCCTGACGACTGATGGTGACCCTGAGGACTGATGGTGACCCTGACGACTGATGGTGACCCTGAGGACTGATGGTGAGAGGACTGATGATGACCCTGAGGACTGATGGTGACCCTGAGGACTGATGGTGACCCTGAGGACTGATGGTGACCCTGAGGACTGATGGTGAACCTGATGTCTGATGATGACCCTGAGGACTGATGGTGACCCTGAGGACTGATGGTGACCCTGAGGACTGATGGTGACCCTGAGGACTGATGGTGAACCTGATGTCTGATGGTGACTCTGAGGACTTATGGTGACCCTAAGGTCTGATGGTGACTCTGAGGACTGATGGTGACCCTGAGGACTGATGGTGACCCTGAGGTCTGATGGTGACACTGAGGACTGATGGTGACCCTGAGGACTGATGGTGAGAGGACTGATGATGACCCTAAGGACTGATGGTGAGAGGACTGATGGTGAACCTGATGTCTGATGGTGACTCTGAGGACTGATGGTGACCCTAAGGTCTGATGGTGACTCTGAGGACTGATGGTGACCCTGAGGACTGATGGTGAACCTCATGTCTGATGGTGACCCTGACGACTGATGGTGACCCTGAGGACTGATGGTGAGAGGACTGATGATGACCCTGAGGACTGATGGTGACCCTGAGGACTGATGGTGAGAGGACTGATGGTGAACCTGATGTCTGATGGTGACTCTGAGGACTGATGGTGACCCTAAGGTCTGATGGTGACTCTGAGGACTGATGGTGACCCTGAGGACTGATGGTGACCCTGAGGTCTGATGGTGACACTGAGGACTGATGGTGACCCTGAGGACTGATGGTGAGAGGACTGATGGTGAACCTGATGTCTGATGGTGACTCTGAGGACTGATGGTGACCCTAAGGTCTGATGGTGACTCTGAGGACTGATGGTGACCCTGAGGACTGATGGTGACCCTGAGGTCTGATGGTGACACTGAGGACTGATGGTGACCCTGAGGTCTGATGGTGACACTGAGGACTGATGGTGACCCTGAGGACTGATGGTGAGAGGACTGATGATGACCCTAAGGACTGATGGTGAGAGGACTGATGGTGACTCTGAGGACTGATGGTGACCCTAAGGTCTGATGGTGACTCTGAGGACTGATGGTGACCCTGACGACTGATGGTGAGAGGACTGATGATGACCCTGAGGACTGATGGTGACCCTGAGGACTGATGGTGAGAGGACTGATGGTGAACCTGATGTCTGATGGTGACTCTGAGGACTGATGGTGACCCTAAGGTCTGATGGTGACTCTGAGGACTGATGGTGACCCTGAGGACTGATGGTGACCCTGAGGTCTGATGGTGACTCTGAGGACTGATGGTGACCCTAAGGTCTGATGGTGACTCTGAGGACTGATGGTGACCCTGAGGACTGATGGTGACCCTGAGGTCTGATGGTGACACTGAGGACTGATGGTGACCCTGAGGACTGATGGTGACCCTGAGGTCTGATGGTGACACTGAGGACTGATGGTGAGAGGACTGATGGTGACCCTGAGGTCTGATGGTGAGAGGACTGATGGTGACACTGAGGACTGATGGTGAGAGGACTGATGGTGACCCTGAGGACTGATGGTGACCCTGAGGACTGATGGTGCGAGGACTAAAAGTGGCCCTGAGGTCTGATGGTGACCCTGAGGTCTGATGGTGGCCCTGAGGACTGATGGTGAACCTGAGGACTGATGGGGGGACTGTAAAGGAGTCGTAACTGATGATCAATAACTTCCTGTTGCCAGAAGGTGGCTTTGAGAGTTTGTTGAAAATGTAAGTACAGTTGTGTTTAGAGTGGGATTGTTGATGAACAGATAAAATGTATTGCAGATGTGATTATAAACAGCTGATTGACAAACTCTTCTTTACATGAAAAGAAATAAAACCTCCACAGCGTTGCTGCTCGAGCTGTAAATAAAGCATGAACAAACATCAGTGTTTGAGGAGCTACACCAATGATAGTCTTTGGGTTCTGTACACCAAACCAACAACTTTTATTCAATTAGGTCTCTTCTAGCTCTACAGCAAATCTTGAGTTTATTGGATGAACCCCGGAACAGGAGTTGAGCTCACATGGACCTCTGGAAAACTGAGCCTGTCTTTAATCTGTGTCCTGAACTGAGCGGGTCTTTAGTCTGTGTCCTGGCTGAGAGTGTCTTTAGTTCGGATGAAAGAGCTTCCACATTCCTTTCCTCTGGGGTCAGAGGTCAGCCTGCATGCTGAGTGACTGTTTTCAACCCTTTACTTCCTGCACACACTGAGCTTCATGTGAGCTTGCTGTCAGTCTTATTCTTCTCTCATTTTGGGACTGAATGTGTTGAAGTGGTCCACAGGGTTCTGAATCCGAGCAGACGAGGCTCTGTGATGGACAGAACAGGACTAAACAGCTTGACTAAACGAAACCAACAAACTAAAAATAGAAAATGAGTTCACCGTCCGGAGCTTAGGTGACAACAGCCGCGCTCATGATGAACGGGGGATGGGCGTGCTGCACAAACATTTACACTCAAACACATTAAATATTAATATTATACAAAATTAGATGATTTTCATTGGTCCAGATTCATGTGCCTTTAAGAACAGCTCTACATGTATTCTATCATTCTGCTTTAAAAAAATCAATTTTATCACCTTTTATATGTTTTTAATGAAGTGATAAAAAACCATGATGTAATAATGAGGGAAGTGACGACTCAAATCATCTGTTTAAAGACTGGTTAGGTTACAGGACAGGTGTGCGTGTGTGTGTGTGTGTGTGTGTGTGTGTGTGTGTGTGTGTGTGTGCGCGTGCATGTGTGTGTGTGCGTGTGCGTGTGCGTGTGTGCGAGCATGTGTGTGTCTGTGTGTGTCTGTGTGTGTGCATGTGTCTGTGTGTGTGCATGTGTGTGTGTGTGTGTGTTTCTGTATATGTGTGTGTGCGTGTGTGTGTGTCTCTGTGTGTGTGTGTGTGTGTGGGTGTGTGTGTGTGTGTTTCTGTGTGTGTGTGTGTGTTTCTGTATATGTGTGTGTGCGTGTGTGTGTGTGTGGGTATCTAAATTAAATACTCTGAGTTATATTCAGGTATTTGTGAATTAGAGACAATCTCTACAGTTTACACAGTCTGAGGAGTTCAAAAAGACGGTAAGAAGCCGTGAACACAGATTTGAGTTTAGAGAGTCTGAAGAGGTTCATCATAAAACCTGGAGGAGAAGAAATAGCTCTCAATCCCCCCTCCCTCCTCCTCCCCCCTTCTCCTCCTTCTCCCCCAGGTTTCAGTTCCTCTCCTGTTCCTGCTTTGTGACCCGAGGTGAGGTGTTACACATAGAGAGGGGAGAAGGGGGAGGGGAAGAGTTCCTCGCTCCGCTGTGCCAAACCCTCACCAGTCCCCACAGTTAGCCGTGCTGAGGATGTGGCCATAAAACCAGATCGGCTCCTAAAGATAGGCCTGTCTGTGGTTTGGGGGGGATGGGGGGGGGGGGGGGGGTGGGTTCGCTAATGTAACTGTCACCCAGAGATGACTGAGAGGAAAACTTCTTGAGGGTGCGGCCACACAGGCCATCTGTAAAGTGCCATCGTACCTGATTGGTAATTTTATTGATTTATTTCAATGCATAAACTCAAACGCACGCACGCACGCACACGCACACGCACACACACTCCACACACACACACACTGCTGGCAGAGCATTATCAAAATGTTTACATAAAACGCATGATCAGACTGACTGTAAGGTGTGTGTGTGTGTGTGTGTGTGTGTGTGTTGAGTGTGTGTGTGTGTGTGTGGAGTGTGTGTGTGTGTGTGTGTGTGTGTGTGTGTGTGTAGGCATGTGTGTTCTGGGGAAAGCCCTTCTGGCGGGGAGTCCTGGCCGTCACACGGAGCTCCACAGAAGCCAGAGATGTGGGCGCCGTGCCAACAGGCTCCAAGCCAACCGCCCTCCTCCCCCTCCCTCTCTCTCTTAAAGAGCAGGGCAATCAAACATGAATACTTTAAAACCTCCTGACGCTCGCTTCACCTCACCTCATCATATTTACTGTCAGAGACAGAGAGCAGCCCCATGTCGACTCTGTTCATGACATCACAACATGACACAATGACATCACAACATGACACCATGACATCACAACATGACATCATGACATGACAACATGACATCACAACATGACATCACAACAAGACACCATGACATCACAACAAGACACCATGACATCACAAAATGACACCATGACATCAAAACATGACACCATGACATCACAACATGACACCACGACATCGCAGCATGACACCATGACACCACGACAACATGACACCATGACACAATCACAACATGTCAACATGACATCACAACATGACACCACGACATCGCAGCATGACACCATGACACCACGACAACATGACACCATGACACAATCACAACATGTCAACATGACATCACAACATGACACCATGACATCGCAGCATGACACCATGACACCACGACATGACATCACAACAAGACACCATGACATCACAACAAGACACCATGACATCACAAAATGACACCATGACATCAAAACATGACACCATGACATCACAACATGACACCACGACATCGCAGCATGACACCATGACACCACGACAACATGACACCATGACACAATCACAACATGTCAACACAACATGACACCACGACATCGCAGCATGACACCATGACACCACGACAACATGACACCATGACACAATCACAACATGTCAACATGACATCACAACATGACACCATGACATCGCAGCATGACACCATGACACCACGACATGACATCACAACAAGACACCATGACATCACAAAATGACACCATGACATCAAAACATGACACCATGACATCACAACATGACACCATGACATGACAACATGATAACATGACACCATGACATCACAACATGATAACATGACATCACATCATGACAACATGACACCATGACACTATGACATCACAACATGACACCATGACATCACAACATGATAACATGACACCATGACATCACATCATGACAACATGACACCATGACATCACAACATGACACCATGACATCACAACATGACACCATGACATCACAACATGACAACATGACACCACAACATGACAACATGACACCATGACATCACAACATGACACCATGATATCACAACATGACAACATGACACCATGACATGACACTATGTTGTCCTCTGTCTCTTCCTAATTTTGGCGGTGGTGAGCTGAAAGTTTGGGAACCCCAGCAATACAATACAGTCGATGAATGAAACCAGAGTGAAAATAGTTAGTGTTTATTAATCTGTCACGTCCATCCAATCAGAGGTCTGGTCTGGCATTCTAACCTCAGACATTACATCATCACTCTGTGTGGTGCAGAGTACAACTCATCGCCTTAAACACTCAGAGTTTGATTATTTCTGTCTGTAGCCCCAGCAGTCTGTGCTTTGATTCGTTCGTTCGGCCGCCAGGATGCATACACTTTTGTTTCTGCCAGCAACTCTCTTTCTCTCTCTCTCTGTGTCTCTCTCTCGCTCTCTATCCGTCTCGCTCTCTCTGTGTATCTCTCTCGCTCTCTCTCCGTCTCGCTCTCTCTCTCTGTCCGGTCAGCAACAAACAATCTCTAAGTCTGGCAACGTCAGCTCAGCTTAAAACAACAGGCATTGTTCGAGCAGCTTTTGTTTCCAGAAATCTACAGGTTTCAACACATCGCACACACAACCAGACACACACACACTTTCTCTCCTTACAGCACCCCCCACCCCCTTCACACACATACACCTAATTTGCTGCTAACTCTGTTTCAGTTTGCCTCTCTCTCCGTCCACTATGTCTACTTTCAAAGGATGTTCACCTAATGGAGGGGAAAGGAGGGAAGCAGTGTGTGTGTGTGTGTGTGTGTCTGTGTGTGTGTGTGTGTGTTTAAGGTAGAGCGACTTGTAAAAATAACATTCTTGCATAAACAGAGCCTTGAGAAACGGGCAGTGGGCAGCCCACATTCCAGGAATTTTTCTGAAACTTGATCACGTTCGGAGTATCGGAGGCTGCAGGCTGCACGCACCTTCAGAGAGATGACAGCCGTATGGGGGGGGGGGGGGGGGTGTTAGGGTTAGCCATGAAAGGGCAGAAGTTGTCCATGCAGGTTACCTGTCACAGGTGAGTCTGGACACCAAAGCAGAGTCTGAACATGTTTCCTGCCTCCAGTCGGTTATGATCTTCAGTAATTCACTCTTTGGGATTATACTAAGGCTGATTATGATGTGTGTGAGCCTGAGGTCAACACAACCTGAACTCTGAGAGAGAGGAGGAAGAGGAAGAGGAGGAAGAGGAGGAGGGCAAACACAACCTGAACTCTGAGAGAGAGGAGAAAGAGAAAGAGGAGGAGGAAGAGGAGGAGGAGGTCAAACACAACCTGAACTCTGAGAGAGAGGAGGAAGAGAAAGAGGAGGAGGAAGAGGAGGAGGAGGAGGTCAAACACAACCTGAACTCTGAGAGAGAGGAGGAAGAGGAGGAGGAGGTCAAACACAACCTGAACTCTGAGAGAGAGGAGGAAGAGAAAGAGGAGGAGGAAGAGGAGGAGGAGGAGGAGGTCAAACACAACCTGAACTCTGAGAGAAAAGAGACAGACACATTTTGCACTCGTGCACACGGTCTAAAATGCACAAATACGTGGGCACGTAACATCCCTCTCTTGGATCAAATTGTTGTTTTAATTTTTTAAGATGACAAACTTCTGCACAACATCACACTATGTCTCTCTCTCTCTCTCACACACACACACACACACACACACACACACACACACTGAATTACTGAAAGTCACTTGTTGGCAAAATGAAATCATCGAACCAAAGCAGCAGCAGAGAGAAGAAGAGGAGAACCATGACGAGAGCCGATTGGCCAGTTCATACTGGGATGGGGGTGGGGGGTAGTCAAACAGTGGGAGGTAGGGGGGGGGCAACGTCACGTGACCGGTCCAGCAGAGAGTGTTATAATAGCCCTCTCTCGGAGCGGAGAGGCAGAGGCTGGACGAGAACCAAAACCCCTCCACCACACACAGGCCGCCATTGTTGGCTATTCACCGCTCTCCATCTCAGGCCACTTTATCATTCAATTAGGACAGACACACACACACACACACAGGCCTTCAATCACATCAAAAAACGCAGCCCTGAGGGGACTCACACTCCAAACTCAACTTCATTTCTACTTGTTGTTGTTTGGGGGGGGGGGCTCATGGGCTGGTGGTGGGGAGGGGGTTTGGTGCCTTGCTCAAGGGCACCTCGGCAGTGCTCAGGAAGTGATCTGGCATCTCTCCAGCTACCAGACCAATTTCCAGATTTAGTCCACGCTGGGACTTGAACCAGCAACCTTCCGGTTCCCAACACAAGTCCCTACAGACTGAGCTACTGCCGCCCCCAAAGTTGAAGTTGAAGTATGAAGTTGAAGGATGGGGGAGGGTTCTTTATGTGAGGGGGGGGGGGGGCTTGAAATTGGGAGGGAGCGGGTGAGGAAGAAGAGGAGAATTCAAAGAGGAGACAATTGCTCAGAGGAGGACACACTTGAGGAAATAATGAGTAGGAAAGGAGGGGAGGAAAACACAGCAAGAAGGAGGGGGGAGGGGGAGGGGGTGTAGAAAAACAAGTGAGAGAGGAATCGAACAGGTGAGGATAGACAGGAAGAGTGAGAGTGTCCTGATGTCCATCATCTTCATATTTAATAACTCTTTATATAAACAATAAGTGACCAATGAGAGGAGAGGATGTTCAGCTGATCAGGGAAACAGTGACGTCACTTTGAGTCAGTTCAAGTAAAGATGGCTGACCTGCTCGGAGGACGTTCCCACTGCTGAACACAGACTGCAGAATGTTTCTGACGGAGTTTATCTGTTTGAATCATTAAAAACATCATGAGAGGAGCCTGTTGATCACAAAGCAGTAACCTGATTGGCTGCTTGCTCAGGTGAAGGAGGAGGAGGAGGGGGAGGAGGAGGAGGAGGAAGAAGAGGAGGAGGAGGAAGAGGAGGAAGAGGAAGAGGAGGGACAGGAAGAGGAGGAGGAGGAGGGGGAGGAGGAGGAAGAGGAGGAAGAGGAGGAAGAGGAGGGGGGGTGTTTGTCTGTGTGTGTGTGTGTGTGTGTGTGTGTGTGTGTGTGTGTGTTTTGTATGTGTGTGTGTGTGTGTGTGTGTGTGTGTGTGTGTGTGTGTGAACCCTGGCTGCTGGTTGGTTGATGGATGGAGGTTCTTCCCAGAAAAAGCTTGAGCAGGAAAAGTGGCAGTATGTGGTTGAAGCATGTCGCATCCTCTTACTATTTCAGTGCAGTGCACTGCTCCGAAACGCCACAACACACACATGCACTCACACACACACACTAAACAAATGTTTAGAGGAAAAAATTAATTTCAAAATAAGATTCAAACTTTGTCTTTCAAAATGAAATACAAACCAGGCAGATTTATGATCCAGATCAAAGAATATCTCACTGCAGCTTCATTTAGTGTTGTTTAGGCGCTCACATCAGGCAGTCCGTACCGTGTCTGAGCACGCTTCCCCCCCTAAAGTCCAGATCCTTTAAACAGTGTGAGCACACTTCCCCCCTAAAGTCCAGATCCTTTGAGCAGTGTGAGCAGATCCTTTGAGCAGTGTGAGCACACTTCCCCCCTAAAGTCCAGATCCTTTGAGTAGTGTGAGCACACTTCCCCCCTAAAGTCCAGATCCTTTGAGCAGTGTGAGCACACTTCCCCCCTAAAGTCCAGATCCTTTGAGCAGTGTGAGCACACTTCCCCCCTAAAGTCCAGATCCTTTGAGCAGTGTGAGCACACTTCCCCCCTAAAGTCCAGATCCTTTGAGCAGTGTGAGCACACTTCCCCCCTAAAGTCCAGATCCTATGAGCAGTGTGAGCACTCTGTACAGTTTCTCAGGTCTTCAGCACGGTACAGTTCATGCTCAAACACTGGAACACAACGCTGACAGCCTTCATTCAGGAGAAACCCCAGAGTCAACAAACAGTCAGTAAAACAACAAACAGTCAGTAAAACAACAAACAGTCAGTAAAACAACAAACAGTCAGTAATTTATGTTTGAGCTGGAGTCAAAAATAATCAAACTTTCAGAGGATGATGATGATACTGCAGGGTCTCCAACAGGTAGCCAAGGGGCTACAGGCAGCCCAGGGGGCTACAGGCAGCCAGGGGGCTACAGGTAAAGTAGTGTGTAGATGATTGATGATCATTGGCTTATTGAAATTTCACACGTAAACAAACAGAAGCTTCATTCAGCTGATGTGTAAATAAATATAAGAAAGGCTGGAGACCCTCTGTGAGTCAAATCTCACAACACAGATAAACAAATGTGCATGTGTGTGTGTGTGTGTGTGTGTGTGTGTGTGCGCTTGTGTCTGTGTGTGTGTGTGTGTGTGTGTGTGTGTGTGTGACGTACGTGTTCAGTTCTCAGGCTCTCAGCTCATCCTGACAAAATAACAAACTGAACATTCTCTCTGCCGATCTCAAGCGACAAACATCTTTTCTAGCATGAACCCAGTGTCCCTTTCTCCCTCACCCATCCCCCCCCCCCCCCCCTCCCCCTCACCCCCCATGCCTGTTTCTAGAAGGTGAAGAAGTACAAAGAGAGGGATCAGAGCTTTTCCGATTCTTCTCTGGTTATTAACTACCATTTGTCCGCTCAGAGGCCTGTCCCCCCCATTAACCCAACTGATGCTCTTTTCTCATGGAAATCAGCCTGCTGTCGCCGCTGCCCACAGAGGTGCAAGGCATTGTGGGGGATTTTCAGAGATTTTTCGGACCTCCCTGCGGCTCAAAAACAGCTCCCTCTCTCCCCCTCACAAACACACAAGCGCACACCAGGAGCTCACATGTACGCGCACACACACACCCTCTGACAAACAGGCGTGTGTGTGTGCCCGCTCTCACAAAGGCAAACATGAAACGTGCTGCCTGCGACCACACGGACCGGAGCACAAGTAAGAAACGCAGAGACGGTAATGAGAAGAAGCTGTTCCGAGCGGGGAGCAGACGAGGAATCATCAGGAGGTCATGGCTCAGAAGAACAACCTGAAACTCTTCACGACCAATCCCTGCACAGAAGTAACCTTTTTGAAGTGTTCAGCCCTCAGTGTTTATCTTCTGATGCTTGTGTGAACATCAGTCTCACTGTCAGGTCCGCTCGTCATACATACCTGTTTGTTACCACGGCAACAAACATAAAGTCTCCACACCTGATGTCAGAGTGACTAGCTGTGTGCAGCTCTCAGTCGGTGTGTTGGAAGCTTTGGTTCTCGTTTGTAACGTCTTAAACAGCGTGCTGACCTCAGACCCTCGCAGCGTCGCTCTCTCTCTCGTGTTTCAGTGAGCGAGCAGCAAACATCAACACATGGGTCGGGACTTGCAGAGCGGCTGGCACAAACAGAGGCTTTGTCTCGTGACCAACTCACTTCCATTTCCTTATTATGTAGCTGCAGGCTGTGATGGAACGAGCCACTGTCAGAGCTGCTGCTGGAGGGGAAAGCCACCGCTGTACGCAGCTCCCTCTGTGACACACACACACTCTACCTGCTGCCTGGTTAGTTACCTCTATAGATATCACTGTGTCTGTGCAGAGCCTGCACCTCATCCAGAGCACATCACAGAGCTGACACATACATTTATAAACCAATCAGCTGTTAAAGGGGACATAAAATAAACAAACATAAAATCCACTTCTACAGTGTTTTTGAACATATATTTAGGTAACCTGAGTGTCCACAAAATGTGAAATAAACCCATCCAGTCCTTTGTTTGTGGTCTGCAGCAACACAGAGAAAAATGCTCTGTTTCTAATGTGCTCTCCTTGTGATGTCACAGTGGGATTCTGGTTAAAAAAAAAATCCCCTCCCCTCCCCTGGTATCTCCACCCATTGACTTCACCCCCAGACTAGAACAAAACTTTTGAACAGGTCCGCTATTTTTATTCTCACTACAGAGGAGTGATATCTACTGGGAAAACTCGGGGGGGGGGGGGGGGGGGTGATTGCATTTAAAGAGACACACACACCAAAACAGAGCATTCTGAGAGAGCTGGTTTATACAGGGCCACAAACCTCCTCTGGTGCTTGATTCATGTTATATTTTGAGCAAAGCACAGCACAGATGTTTCATTTAGACCACAGGGGACTGTTTGAAAAGGTGGAGGAGGGGGAGAATATGTCCTCTTTAAATTCAACACATTAAACAAACATGGATCCACCTGAACACTTTTATAATGAAGAATAAACACCTGAACACTTTCCATCTTTTTCTGCAGACTTCAAACAAGTTCAACCTGCAGAAACACAATTCATCAGCTCATCGATAATTTAACTAACGACTGACGTGTAACGACCACGATGACACAAACATCAAAGAGAATCATGATGTAATCGGTCAGGACGTGACAGAGAGAGGGGAATGACAGGCTGGAAAGGAGGCACAGGTCAGATTTAAACCCTGGCTGCCCGCTTAGAGGAGGGCTAACCACTAGGCTACCAGCGACCCAGAACAAAGTTTAGGGCTAAAACACAAATTCAGAGTTTCTTTAAAGTCCACATAAAACCAGAATATTCCACTTCAGACCATATCCATACCTGTTGGTTAAGTCTGTGTGTAGTCTGAGTGTACTTTGTGTGTAGTCTGTGTGTAGTTTGTGTAGTCTGAGTGTACTTTGAGTGTAGTCTGTGTGTACTTTGTGTGTAGTCTGAGTGTACTTTGTGTGTAGTCTGTGTGTAGTTTGTGTAGTCTGAGTGTACTTTGTGTGTAGTCTGAGTGTAGTATGTGTATACTTTGTGTGTAGTCTGAGTGTAGTTTGTGTAGTCTGAGTTCACTCTGAGTGTAATCTGTGTGTAGTCTGAGTGTACTTTGTGTGTAGTCTGTGTGTAGTTTGTGTAGTCTGAGTGTACTTTGTGTGTAGTCTGAGTGTAGTATGTGTATACTTTGTGTGTAGTCTGAGTGTAGTTTGTGTAGTCTGAGTTCACTCTGAGTGTAATCTGTGTGTAGTCTGAGTGTACTTTGTGTGTAGTCTGTGTGTAGTTTGTTTAGTCTGAGTGTACTTTGTGTGTAGTCTGAGTGTAGTCTGTTTAGTCTGAGTGTACTTTGTGTGTAGTCTGAGTGTAGTCTGAGTGTACTTTGTGTGTAGTCTGTGTGTACTTTGTGTGTAGTCTGAGTGTACTTTGTGTGTAGTCTGAGTGTAGACTGAGTGTACTTTGTGTGTAGTCTGAGTGTAGTCTGAGTACTTTGTGTGTAGTCTGAGTGTAGTCTGTGTGTACTTTGTATGTAGTCTGAGTGTGGTCTATGTGTAGTCTGAGTGTACTTTGTGTGTAGTTTGTGTAGTCTGGGTGTACTTTGTGTGTAGTTTGAGTGTAGTCTGTGTGTACTGTATGTAGTCTGAGTGTAGTATGTGTATACTTTGTGTGTAGTCTGAGTGTAGTTTGTGTAGTCTGAGTTCACTCTGAGTGTAATCTGTGTGTAGTCTGAGTGTACTTTGTGTGTAGTCTGTGTGTAGTTTGTTTAGTCTGAGTGTACTTTGTGTGTAGTCTGAGTGTAGTCTGTTTAGGCTGAGTGTACTTTGTGTGTAGTCTGAGTCTAGTCTGTGTGTACTTTGTGTGTAGTCTGAGTGTACTTTGTGTGTAGTCTGAGTGTAGACTGAGTGTACTTTGTGTGTAGTCTGAATGTAGTCTGTGTGTACTTTGTGTGTAGTCTGAGTACTTTGTGTGTAGTGTGAGTGTAGTCTGTGTGTACTTTGTGTGTAGTCTGTGTGTATTCTGAGTGTACTTTGTGTGTAGTTTGAGTGTAATCTGTGTGTAGTGTAATCTGTGTGTAGTATGTGTGTAGTCTGTGTGTAATCTGTGTGTAATCTGTGTGTAGTCTGTGTGTAGATTGTGTGTAGTCTGAGTCTATTCTAAGTGTAGTCTGTGTGTAGTCTGTGTGTACTTTGTGTAGTCTGTGTGTACTTTGTGTAGTCTATGCGTAGTCTGGGTTTAGTCTATGTGTAGTCTGTGTACTTTGTGTGTAGTTTGTGTAGTCTGTGTGTAGTCTGAGTGTAGTCTGAGTGTAGTCTTTGTGTACTTTGTGTGTAGTCTGGATGTAATCTGTGTGTAGTCTGTGTGTAGTCTGAGTGTAGTCTGAGTGTACTTTGTGTGTAGTCTGAGTGTATTCTAAGTGTAGTCTGTGTGTAGTCTGTGTGTACTTTGTGTAGTCTGTGTGTATTCTAAGCATAGTCTGTGTGTACTTTGTGTGTACTTTGTGTAGTCTGGGTGTACTTTGTGTGTAGTTTGTGTAGTCTGAGTGTAGTCTGAGTGTAGTCTGTGTGTAGTCTGTGTCTACTTTGTGTGTATTCTAAGCATAGTCTGTGTGTACTTTGTGTAGTCTGGGTGTACTTTGTGTGTAGTCTGTGTGTACTTTGAGTGTAGTCTGTGTGTACTTTGTGTGTAGTCTGAGTGTATTCTGTGTGTACTTTGTGTAGTCTGTGTGTATTGTGTGTAGTTTGTGTGTAGTCTGTGTGTACTTTGTGTAGTCTGAGTGTACTTTGTGTGTAGTCTGTGTGTAGTCTGAGTGTAGTCTGTGTACTTTGTGTAGTATGTGTGTAGTCTGTGTGTAGTTTGTGTGTAGTCCGTGTGTAGTCTGTATGTAGTTTGTGTGTAGTCTGTGTGTAGTCTGAGTATAGTCTGTGTGTAGTCTGTGTGTAGTTTGTGTGTAGTCCGTGTGTAGTCTGTATGTAGTTTGTGTGTAGTCTGTGTGTAGTCTGAGTATAGTCTGTGTGTAGTCTGTGTGTAGTTTGTGTGTAGTTTGCGTGTAATTTGTGCGTTGTAGTCTGTGTGTAGTCTGTGTGTAGTTTTGTGTAGTCTGAGTCTAGTTTGTGTGAAGTGTGTGGTTAAAGTGTGCAGCAGAGATCAATAACAAGTGCACAAACTGCACCCCCACTCTCTGACCCCGACCCCCCCCCCCCCTCTCTGCTGGGGTTCTGGTTGTTATTTACGCGCTTCCAAGGAACCGCGCGCGCACACACACACACACACACACACGCGCGCGCGCGCGCATACACACACTGAATTACTGAAAGTCACACACACACACATGACATGAGGCTGCAGATAACCAGAGTACGAGCCAAAACAAAACAAACAGAAAAAAACTGTAAACATAAAAACACACTTTATCCTCGTGCACACATTCACACACACACACTCACAAAACAAAAGTCACCGGATCAAGAGTTGCAGACAACA
>NC_089206.1:19913127-19953127 GCF_963930695.1 Labrus bergylta
CACAGGTACATGTTGTTACACACTGTTACACAATGTTACACACAGGTACACACTGTTACACACAGGTAAACAAAAGTACACACTGTTACACACAGGTACACACTGTTACACACAGGTAAACAAAGATACACACAGGTAAACAAAGGTACACACTGTTACACACAGGTACACACTGTTACACAGGTAAACAAAAGTATACACAGGTAAACAAAAGATACATACTGTTACACACAGGTACACACTGCTACACACAGGTAAACAAAAGTACACAGGTAAACAAAGCTACACACATGTAAACAAAGGTACACACAGGTACACACAGGTAAACAAAGGTACACACAGGTAAACAAAGGTACACACAGGTAAACAAAGGTAAACAAAGGTACACACAGGTAAACACAGGTACACACTGTTACACACAGGTAAACAAAGGTACAGACGGGTAGTATACACACTTGTTGTTCAGTCTCCAGAGGGTATAAACACGTCTAGTGAACAAGTGAAGGAATGTACCTCTCTAGTCCCTACTTTGTCTCTGATTGGCTAATAAGCACTGAGTAAATATACAACACTGTTTATAACAGAGGACATTTACTCTGCACGACGGGACACTTGAATAACATTTGTGGGGAAATGAAGACATTACGACATCACTGAGTCCATGTACAAACAAGCATGAAAATAAAGGTGTGTGCATGAACAAGATATTAAAGGGTTGAAAGAAAGCCATAATAAAAAGGCTTCACACTCAGGCAGCCGTTTCTTTGTCCATCTTGTTATAAAATCTGTGGTTTCAAATGAAAAGTATAAAGTTCCTGCTGTCACTGTTCAGGTCGCTTCGGGAACCAGGCGGACCACTTCCTGGGATCTCTGGCCTTTGCTAAGATGTTGAACCGGACCCTGGCAGTCCCCCCCTGGATAGTGTACCGACATCACACACACCCGTACACCAATGTGAGTACACATTGAGGGGTGAGACTGAGCCGGACTATGACTGTCACACTGAGTCTGGGTAATCAGACATCAGTGTTACAGCAGCAGAGTAGATCATGCTTGGTTAGTTTATTGGTGGGTCAAGTTTCACAGCATACATGATGACTGATCGTTATATGAAAAATCAAGTGTGTGAGCAGTTTGAGTTAACGGGCATGCACAGAAGCACAGCCATGGAGTTAGTTCACCTAAACTGAATGCAGAAGTTGAACACGTTTGTTATAGCATCTGTTTTATTGCACTAGCGTCCAAACGTTGGAGTGATGATTCTGTTGATTTGACAGTGACCCTCCTCTCCTCCATGCTCTCAATAATCCCTCATTGCTGACATCACTTTCTCTCCTCTGTACTGTTCAGGTCCACGTCCCGTACAGTGAGTTCTTCAAGTTGGAGGCACTGTCTACGTATCACCGTGTGGTCAGTCTGGAGGACTTCATGGAGAAGCTAGCTCCTCAACACTGGCCGTCAGGTCAGCGGAAGGCGTACTGCTTTGAGACTGCAGCTCAGCGGAGTGCGGACAAGAAGTCCTGCCCAATGAAGGTGACCGCACACAGCACATGAGTATCTGACTTACAATCAAAGGTCAGTCTTTTAGGACGCTGAATGTGAGTGAAGTGGGATGATGGTGAAATGCTGCCCCCTGCGCCATTTCGCAGAGCACCAACATGCTGCTGTTACTGTTTGACTGCTCTGACTGGACCCATGGTTCTGATTGATTCTCAGGATGGGAACCCGTTTGGACCGTTCTGGGACTACGTGGGTGTGGATTTTGACAAGTCTGTTTTGTTTGGAGGGATTTCTTTCAGTGCATATCAACAGCCTCAATGGATGAAGAAGTGAGTAGTAATGTCGTCAGCCCTGCAGCGTTTACTAGAATCATTTTGTAGTTAAAGTCTCCCCTGGCAGCCCTGCAGCGTTTATTAGAATCATTTTGTAGTTAAAGTCTCTCCTGGCAGCCCTGCAGCGTTTATTAGAATCATTTTGTAGTTAAAGTCTCCCCTGGCAGCCCTGCAGCGTTTATTAGAATCATTTTGTAGTTAAAGTCTCTCCTGGCAGCCCTGCAGCGTTTACTAGAATCATGTCGTAGTTGAAGTCTCCCCTGGCAGCCCTGCAGCGTTTATTAGAATCATTTTGTAGTTAAAGTCTCTCCTGGCAGCCCTGCAGCGTTTACTAGAATCATGTCGTAGTTGAAGTCTCCCCTGGCAGCCCTGCAGCGTTTACTAGACTCATGTCATAATTAAAGACGACTCTCAGCCCTGCAGCTGAGACGACTCTCAGCCCTGCAGCGTTTACTAGAATCATGTCGCTGTCGAAGTCTCCTCTGGCAGCCCTGCAGCGTTTACTAGAATCATGTCGTAGTTAAAGTCTCCCCTGGCAGCCCTGCAGCGTTTACTAGAATCATGTCGTAGTTAAAGTCTCCCCTGGCAGCCCTGCAGCGTTTACTAGAATCATGTCGTAGTTAAAGTCTCCCCTGGCAGCCCTGCAGCGTTTATTAGAATCATTTTGTAGTTAAAGTCTCTCCTGGCAGCCCTGCAGCGTTTACTAGAATCATGTCGTAGTTGAAGTCTCCCCTGGCAGCCCTGCAGCGTTTACTAGACTCATGTCATAATTAAAGACGACTCTCAGCCCTGCAGCTGAGACGACTCTCAGCCCTGCAGCGTTTACTAGAATCATGTCGCTGTCGAAGTCTCCTCTGGCAGCCCTGCAGCGTTTACTAGAATCATGTTGTAGTTAAAGTCTCCCCTGGCAGCCCTGCAGCGTTTACTAGAATCATGTCGTAGTTAAAGTCTCCCCTGGCAGTCCCCCCCCCCCCCCCCTTCTAACACTCAGCCTCTTGTCCTGCCCCCCTCCTCTGTTGAACAGGTTCCCTCCCTCTGAGCACCCTGTCCTGGCCATGCCCGGAGCTCCGGCTCAGTTCCCTGTGACGGAGGAACACGTGGGTCTGCAGCGTCATGTGGTGTGGTCGGATAAGATGGTGGCGGAGGGGGAGGAGCATATCTCTAACCTGCTGATCAGACCGTATGTGAGCATCCACCTGAGGATCGGCAGTGACTGGGTGAGAAGTCTGAATGGATTTATTTTCCCTAAACGATGATGTTATTGTGAAAAATGATCGTCATCATCGCCTCACTCTACTTTGCTTCTCGTTTCCGTCTTGCAGCAAAACGCCTGTAAGATGTTGAAAAGCGGTGACACGGGTCCTCACTTCATGGCGTCTCCTCAGTGTGTTGGCTACAACAGACAGACCGCTCTGCCCCTCACCATGAACATGTGCCTCCCTGACCTCGCAGAGATCCGCAGAGCTATAAAGCTGTGGGTGAAGAAGACCTCGGCCCGCTCCGTCTACATCGCCACCGACTCTGAGTCCCACAGTAGGGACATCGAGAAGCTCTTCAAGGGCAAGGTGGGTTTATAAACAGGCTGTAACGCCTGCAGCAGGTAAACAGGCTGTAACGTCTGCAGCGGGTAAACAGACTGTAACGTCTGCAGCATGTAAACAGACTGTAACGTCTGCAGCATGTAAACAGACTGTAACGTCTGCAGGTAAACAGACTGTAATGTCTGCAGCAGGTAAACAGGCTGTAACGTCTGCAGCAGGTAAACAGACTGTAACGCCTGCAGCAGGTAAACAGACTGTAACGTCTGCAGCATGTAAACAGACTGTAACGTCTGCAGCGGGTAAACAGGCTGTAACGTCTGCAGCAGGTAAACAGACTGTAACGTCTGCAGCAGGTAAACAGGCTGTAACGTCTGCAGCAGGTAAACAGACTGTAACGTCTGCAGCAGGTAAACAGGCTGTAACGTCTGCAGGTAAACAGACTAACGTCTGCAGCAGGTAAACAGGCTGTAACGCCTGCAGGTAAACAGACTAACGTCTGCAGCAGGTAAACAGGCTGTAACACCTGCAGCAGGTAAACAGACTAACGTTTGCAGCAGGTAAACAGGCTGTAACGTCTGCAGGTAAACAGACTAACGTCTGCAGCAGGTTAACAGACTGTAACGTCTGCAGGTAAACAGACTAACGTCTGCAGCAGGTAAACAGACTGTAACGTCTGCAGCAGGTAAACAGGCTGTAACGCCTGCAGCAGGTAAACAGGCTTCTGAGCAGAAGCCCTTCAGCGTTTATCAGGTTCATGTTCACAATCTTACAGAGGTAGGTCTTATTATTCTACATATTCATAACAGTTACCAGGCAATGCCAGCAGGGAGAGACTTCACCTCACAACTCTGTCACAGAGACAAACATGTTGCAAACGTTACAGCCTGTTTATGGTGACTGGGGGAGGCAATCTACAGGAGCAATTGTAAAACTGTTTATGCTCATCAGTCATTTTATAGACCCCAAAGATATTCAAAGGTGAATTACAAACTTGGATGACTGCAGCACAGTTTGGAGAACAGGTTCAGTCACCTGTACTCAACCTGCTGTTTGATTTGTTGTTTCTTTTCTGCTCTTCAGGTGAAGGTGGTGTCTCTGCAGCCCGACTCGGCTCAGATGGATCTGTACATCTTAGGTCGAGCGGATCACTTCATCGGAAACTGCGTCTCCTCGTTTTCTGCCTTCGTGAAGAGAGAGCGCGACGTGCGCAGCCTCCCATCCTCCTTCTTTGGCATGGACAAGCCTGGAAGAGTGAACCCTAACGATGAGCTCTGAGCATGGGGTGGAAAGGTCATCCTCTGGGCGCTCACTCTGCAGGATGGTCACAGATGTTTACTTTGTGAAGGACTGCCTTTTTTCAGACTGACTTTAGTCCTTCAGAAAGCTCAGAGGGCCTATGTGACTGGATGGAGTAGGTCTTTAGTGAAATATACTTGAAAAGTTGATATGGACTCTGCTGCTGCCTAGAAACATGATTTTTATCTTTCTGCTTAAGAATTCTGATGTTTCCTCTTCCATCTCCTTTGTTCACTACAACCAGAAAAATATCTGATATTTCTTAATCTGCTGCTGTACTCTGTATCTACGACCATGTTACTGGGACCTGTGGTGCCCTCAGTGAACCCTGAAAACCCCTGATCATGTTCTCCTCCCCTCCACGTCTCTCCGTCCTCCCTGCCCTCCATTCCTCCGAGCGCTCAGTAACTGATCCTCCTGCAGGACTAATTATAGGGAGGAAAGAAGGAGACGCTGATTCTACAGGGACCAAAACCGGTTGAAATTAGTTGAGCTTGTCCTGTGTGTAAGTCATCCGATGTTTCATGGATGTTTCCGTCACACATGGGAGGATATTTGCACTGGTCGACTGGATGTAAGCGAGTATGTGAACGCAGTGTTTGTGTCGTTTTCTATGATGTTTGTCACCAATAAAGAGACTCAGTGATTCGTAAAGAGCCAGCAGCAGCCTCGGGGTGTTGACCTCCCTCTGTGGGAGCTTATCTGTGAGCACAGTGGAATCAGCTGATTCACTAAGCTACTGTGGAAGAGCTTGTGGACACTTGGGTTGCCAGATATGCAAAAATACTTCCTATATTACATCTATAGATTCAGGGCCTCTTAGTCAGTTGAATAAATATATTTTAAATATCCAGCATTGTAAATATCAAAGCAGCAGATGTATAATGATATTTTTGTCTTCAGGAAATATGTATATTATATATATAGAGAGAGAGAGAGAGAGAAAGATTTGGGTCGTTCCAACACCAGAATTTTAAACTCCTGGACACCAAATGTTGGTGAATTTCTTGCTTTCAATCACTAAAAACTGCAGTTAATCTCCTGCATGCTGTCTATGTTGCACAAACATGTTGACAACTCTAAATACGACACAACATGACCAGTTCCATATGTCACCATACAATACGATACTATGGTACAACCTATAAAAGCCTTCTCTTCATATTACTGTGACTTGGAAAGTTAAAATCACCAGTGTTTAAATTACTTTACATTAAACCATGTAAAACTTTCATGTGGTATTTAATGATTCATTTAGAATCTTATTTTTGAATGTACTTAATTGCAAATTCATTTGTCAGGTCATTTATTTAGAACCAGATCATAATGGCACAGATGAAGCCACATAAAGGGACTGAAGGTGTTCCTGTTTCAGTCGTTGTAAACACTGGGAACTTATTTTATTCCCTAATGTGTTTGGCCGTTTGGACTTCTGTGTCTGAAAATACAGTACTGCTGGTGAATACAATGCTGGACTGTATTTTAGCACATTGATTCCTCCTGTGTTTCTGAGTTAGTGCTGTTTCATCGGCAGCTGTTTCGGGGGATGTTGATCGTGAATCTGGCAACCCGGTGAGCCGGACGCTGGTGGGGATGAGCAGCAGCGGCTAACGGCTGACCTGGAGTTTGTGTCCGGTCGGTCTCGGTAAATGTCTCACGCTGTTTCTGTGTGTGTGTGTGTGTCTGTGTAGGACCGGTGTGTTCGTAACGTATGTCTTTGTGTGTCTAATATGCTTTTATCTCCATAAGGCGACATGTTGCTGCAGTTCACGCCCTGGTTACTAGCGTTAGCCAGGTGATGCTAACAGGCTTGTAGCGGAGGTTACCGGTGTGTTTGTGGTTGCTAGGCCGGTCCTGCGCTCTCTTTATGGGCAGCAGTCACCGGAACTAACGGGCATTAGCTCCAACGTTAGTTTAACGGATATTTAACAGCATGAATTAGCAGCTAACAACGTTTAATGTTTGAGTTCTCCCAGCGGTTGTCACCTCTTTACCCGGAGTTTAACGTTAACTATCAGCTGATTACCGAGTTTACCGGATAAAAGGCTTAATGTAACGTTACTTACCGGGAGATAAACCCGGGAGAGCTAGCTCCACTTCACCAATTAGCTTGTATTAACAGCAGGGTTATCATGAAACCAGAAGTGTAACCTTTATGGTGATATGTCGATACCTGTCATATACCATGGCAACACAAACACAAGTCATAGACACCTGATGTTTGGTCATGTTTGGTAATGTGTGTGCGTGCGTGCGTGTTCTCCTGCAGGTTCTGATGTGGCCCTCGGCCCCGCTCATCTGGTCCTGAAGCTGCACCTGGAGGACGGTCAGAGCTGAGCCGAGTGGGCCGGCCTCTGCTCTGCAACATGTCCAAGAGTAAGAGCTCCGAGACGGTGAAGGTGGTGGTCCGCTGCCGCCCAATGAATGAAAAAGAGCGGGCGGCTAAGTTTGAGAGGATGGTCTCTGTGGATGTCAAACTGGGCCAGATTCTGGTGAGAAACCCCCGAGAGGCATCGGCCAGCGAGCTCCCCAAAGTGTTCACCTTTGATTCTGTGTATGACTGGAACTCCAAGCAGATCGAGCTGTACGACGAGACCTTCAGGCCGCTGGTGGAATCGGTCCTGTTCGGGTTCAATGGGACCATCTTTGCATACGGGCAGACAGGTACAGGGAAGACTTACACCATGGAGGGGGTGAGGAACGACCCCGAGAGGAGGGGGGTCATCCCTAACTCCTTTGAACACATCTTCACTCACATCTCACGCTCTCAAAATCAGCAGTACCTGGTCAGAGCGTCGTACCTGGAGATCTATCAGGAGGAGATCAAAGACCTCCTCTCTAAGGACCAATCACGTCGTCTGGAGCTCAGGGAACGGCCTGACACCGGCGTCTACGTCAAAGACCTCTCATCGTTTGTCACAAAGAGCGTGAGGGAGATCGAACACGTCATGAACGTGGGCAACCAGAACCGATCAGTGGGCGCCACCAACATGAACGAGCACAGCTCCCGCTCACACGCCATCTTCGTCATAACAGTGGAGTGCAGCGAGCTGGGCGTGGACGGCGAGAACCACATCAGGGTGGGCAAACTGAACCTGGTGGATTTAGCAGGGAGTGAGCGGCAGACTAAGACGGGAGCGGCGGGAGAGAGGCTGAAAGAGGCCACAAAGATCAACCTGTCTCTGTCCGCTTTAGGAAACGTCATCTCAGCGCTGGTGGACGGACGCAGCAGCCACATCCCCTACAGAGACTCCAAACTCACACGTCTGCTGCAGGACTCTCTGGGGGGAAACGCCCGCACCGTCATGGTGGCCAACATCGGCCCCGCCTCTTACAATGTGGAGGAAACCTTAACGACGCTGCGGTACTCCAACAGAGCCAAGAACATCAAGAATAAACCTCGAATCAACGAGGACCCGAAAGACGCTCTGCTCAGGGAGTTCCAGGAGGAGATCGCCCGGCTGAAGGATCAGCTGCAGAAACGATCTGGGAAGAAGAAGAGGAGGAGGAGGAGGAGGGGGGGTGCCGGGGAGGGCAGCGATGGAGAGGATCTGGAAGACGGAGAGACAGAGGACGATGAAGAAGACGGGGAGGATAAAGGAGACTACTGGAGGGAGCAGCAGGAGAAGCTAGAGAGAGAGAGGAGGGCCATCATGGAGGACCACAGTCTGGTGGCCGAGGAGAAGGTTCGACTTCTGAAAGAGAAAGAGAAGAAGATGGAAGATGTGCAGAAAGAGAAGGAGGCCGGAGAGATGCTCACTGCCAAAGTGAAGGTGAGCGATGATTCTGTCAGGACGTCTCACGTTCATGCACCTGATCTAGTGTTTCATGTGTCATCTGTGTGCAGGCGATGGAGAGTAAGCTGCTGGTCGGAGGGAAGAACATCGTGGATCACACAAATGAGCAGCAGAGGATGCTGGAGCAGAAGAGGCATGAGATCGCTGAACAGGTACAATCAGCTGATCTCTCTTTTCAGATACATGTCCACACTTTCAGCACAGTGCTGCAGAGACGGTCAGCATGATGTGACCCTGACCTTGACCCTGACCCTGAGGGGAAGAAACATCCATCAATCAGTCATGATGAGCTTACAGGATCATCTGGGCCATGTGTTTGTCTGATTGTACGCTTTTTCTATAAAATACCACTGATGATGTCATGTGTAATGTGTGCGTGTGTGTGCAGAAACGTCGAGAGCGTGAGATGCAGCAGCAGGTGGAGAGTCGTGATGAGGAGACTCTGGAGCTGAAGGAGACGTACAGCTCTCTGCAGCAGGAGGTCGACATCAAAACCAAGAAGCTGAAAAAGGTGACAGCCGCACCTCCTTACTGTCCTCCTCCTCTTCCTCTTCTTTCTCCTCCTCTTCCTCTTCCTCCTCCTCTTCTTTCTCCTCCTCTTCCTCCTCCATCTCCTCTTCCTCATCCTCCTCCCTCTCCACTTCCTCCTCCTCTTCTTTCTCCTCCTCTTCCTCCTCCATCTCCTCTTCCTCATCCTCCTCCCTCTCCACTTCCTCCTCCTCCTCCTCTTCCTCCTCCCTCTCCTCTTCCTCATCCTCCTCCCTCTCCACTTCCTCCTCCTCCTCCTCTTCCTCCTCCTCTTCTTTCTCCTCCTCTTCCTCATCCTCCTCCCTCTCCACTTCCTCCTCCTCCTCCTCTTCCTCCTCCCTCTCCTCTTCCTCATCCTCCTCCCTCTCCACTTCCTCCTCCTCCTCTTCCTCCTCCTCTTCTTTCTCCTCCTCTTCCTCCTCCATCTCCTCTTCCTCATCCTCCTCCCTCTCCACTTCCTCCTCCTCCTCTTCCTCCTCCTCCTCTTCCTCCTCCATCTCCTCTTCCTCATCCTCCTCCCTCTCCACTTCCTCCTCCTCCTCCTCTTCCTCCTCCTCCTGCAGACCTGTTATGATATATCTGTGTGTCTGTACGTGTTCACAGATTGTTATTCTCTGATATATTCTGAGTATATGAAAATAGACATCAGGTTTGAATGTGTGATTCTGAGTGAAGCTCAGAGACTGTTTAATGAAAGCGTGTCAGTAAGTAGGTCAGCTTCTATTTAAAACCAGGTAAGAAACTCAGCTGGTTCCATGAAACTGTACAAGACCCGATGATGATGATGATGAACGTCCTCTTTTCTCTCCTCCTCACTCTTCCTCACTCCTCCTCTCTCCTCACTCCTCCTCTCTCCTCTCTCTTCCTCTCTCCTCCTCTCTCCTCCTCACTCCTCCTCTCTTCTCCTCTCTTCTCCTCTCTCCTCCTCTCTCCTCCTCACTCCTCCTCTCTCCTCCTCCTCACTCCTTGTCTCTCTTCCAGCTTTTTGCGAAGCTTCAGGCAGTGAAGGCAGAGATCCAGGACATCCAGGAGCTTCACATCCACGACCGTCAGGAGCTGGAACAGACGCAGAACGAGCTGACCAGAGACCTAAAACTCAAGTGTGTGTGTGTCTGTCTGTCTGTCTGTCTGCCTGTGTGTCTGTCTGCCAGGAAACACTATTCATTATATTATATATGACTGTGTGTGTGTGTGTGTGTGTGTGTGTGTGTGTGTGTGTGTGTGTGTGTGTGTGTGTGTGTGTGTGTGTGTGTGTGTGTGTGTGTGTGTGTGTGTGTGTGTGTGTGTGTGTGTGTGTGTGTGTGTGTGTGTGTGTGTGTGTGTGTGTGTCTTTCTTTCAGACATCTGATCATCGAGAACTTCATCCCTCTGGAGGAGAAGAATAAAATCGTGAACAGAGCGTTCCTTGATGATGACGATGAGTACTGGAAGACGAAGCCCATCACTCGTATGGAGGAGTGAGTCACACCCCGACCTCTGACCTTTACCCCTGACCCCGACCTCTGACCCCGACCTCTGACCCCGCTGCAGACTGTATTTTGTATATAATGCACAAACGCATGTTTGTTGGTTTGTTTGACACAACATTATTGCAAATTGTGACGCTTTACCGTTAATCTGAATGTCCCAACGCTGTTATGGGGGGACGAAGTGACCCCTCCTCTGTCCCGTCTTCAGAGGCGCTACAGAGGAGAGACGGGATCACGCTGATCCCTGATCCTTCCCGTGTGTGTGTGTGTGTGTGTGTGTGTGTGTGTGTGTGTGTGTGTGTGTGTGTGTGTGTGTGTGTGTGTGTGTGTGTGTGTGTGTGTGTGTGTGTGTGTGTGTGTGTGTGTGTGTGTGTGTGTGTGTGTGTGTGTGTGTGTGTGTGTGTGTGTGTGTGTGTGTGTGTGTGTGTGTGTGTGTGTGTGTGTGTGTGTCACTGTGTGTTTGCAGTGACCAGCAGATGATGGGCCGGCCTCTGTCTGCGATGGGATTGAGGAGGCCTCTCAGTCAACACGCTCGTGTGGCCATGATGATGAGACCTGACATGAGATACAAAGTGAGCTGAACATCAAACATGTCCGCCATGAAACACGCTCACACGCTATCTGTTAATGTGTTCATGTTCTGCCCCGCCCCCAGGCTGAGAACATCATCATGCTGGACATGGACCTGCCGGCTCGGACCACTAAGGAGTACCAAGAGCCTGTGATCGCTCCGAAGGTGGCGGCAGCTTTGGAGGACGCTCTCAGGGACGAGGACGAGATCCAGGTGGACGCCTCCGGCTTTCACAGCAGCCTGGGACCAACGCCTCCCGCCAGCGCCAGCGGGAGCCTCAAAAAACCAAAGTCTGGGTAAGACTGAACTCGCTCCTGGTGCTCCTCCTGTCAGCTGACCCAGTGCAGTTGGTCTCATGTCTGTTTGTTGTTGTTTGTTACGAGCTCGACTTCGATATTTCTCTTAAAGAATGACGTTAAAGTCGACTTGATGTGAAAAAAGAATCTGAATTTAAACACATTCCTCTTTTGTCTGTCTCTCAGTCGACCGCGGACAGGAAAGAAGTCGGGCACCCCCACCTCTCCCTTCAGCCCCTCCAGTCCAGGATCCCCGATGTACCCACAATCCCGCGGCCTGGTGCCCAAGTGACCTCTGACCTCTCCTGTGCACCTGCCACTTTGGGACTCACCTGCGAGAGAACAGCTGGTGCTGTGTCTGAGCTGGACAGAGACTAATTCAGACTGCTGCTGCCCTGTGTGTATGTGTGAGTGAGTGAGTGTGTGCACACACTGTTCTCTCTGCATGAAGCGTCACACAGACTCTGATGTCTTATATATCCATACGTTTGTCACAATGTTCTTAATGTACAGAGAAAAACAAAAGGTGGGCTGTGACACCCCCCCATGATGAACTGCAGGACCACAATGCACTACTTCTTCCTGTCTTCACAGGTCCATGTGTGTACTGGGTGTTGTAGTCCTTTATCTTACTGTGTGTGTGTGTGTGTGTGTGTGTGTGTGTGTGTGTGTGTGTGTGTGTGTGTGTGTGTGTGTGTGTGTGTGTGTGTGTGTGTGTGTGTGTGTGTGTGTGTGTGTGTGTGTGTGTGTGTGTGTGTGTGTGTGTGTGTGTGTGTGTGTGTGTGTGTGTGTGTGTGTGTGTGTGTGTGTGTGTGTGTGTGTGTGTGTGTGTGTGTGTGTGTGTTGCATCAGAGCTCTGGTGAATCTTTTGGGTTTTTTTTTTTTACAAGAATATTTCAACATTTAAAGAAGCTGATTAGTTTTGTTGCAGCGTTTGAGGAGGAAGTCTGCTCTCACTTCTTCTCTGCTTTGTTACTATGACGCTAACGTTGATTAGCCAATCAGAGCAGTCTCTGCAGGTTGTCTGACAACCTCGGGATAACAAGACGTCACTGTAACCGTCAAATACTTCAAGCATGAAACTTTCCTCCTATATGTAAAAGAGTCTGATGGAAAAAAACAGGCTAACTGCTAGCCAGTCTTAATGCTAAGCTAAGCTAATCACCTGCTTGCTCTGGCTTTATGTTGAGGGGCGTGTCCCAAGATGTAAAGGTGTTCCTTTGACTTAGCATGATAGGCGACCTCAGACGGCGAGTTCAGCTCTCTGCAGACTCCAGCACGTGTAAATTCTTCCTGGAGCAGACGAGGTGGAGAGCTCAACACGTCCAGATATCAGTGCTAACAGCACCCTGGCTCACTTCAAGGTTCCCGTCCTGAGCGTGCCTCAGATTCATCAGGGTTCCACGGTGCCTTAACCTTCGCTCTGCTGCTTTGTTACAGTGTGCACACGTTCAACTTATCTCATCATCTGAGCCATTGTTAGCTGCTAACAGTCATGTTAGCATGCTAACCGTCATGTCAGGAGCTGTGCTCTACACAGCTGCAGAATCTGACACCAGGTTATCGTTCAGTCAGCAGGAGACGTTTAAATCTGAGCTCGTGTCCCGAGTAACTTATTACATTCTTTGATTTTTACAAACAGATGTAGATAAACATTTTTATTCTTTCCTTTCATAGATTATCTTTTTATTTTTGGAGCTTTGTAATTTAACGCTGAGATTTTATTGTTTGTGTGTCTTGTGTATGAGAATATGGTGTTAGAGGACGCTCAGCTGACGTCACAGTCGAGTATTTACACATTCACTGTTTCATTAAAGCTGGAAACAGCTCAGCACCATGTGTGTTCATCGCTCATATGAATGTCTTCTTCAGTGTGGCAGTGACATCACGGGGTCAGAGACTCGTTTGTAAAGCAGCTTCTGTCTTTCTCTCTTTAGTTTCTTTGGATTATTAAAGACTATTAAGTCACATATTTACGCTCAGGCCTGGTTTTTTATCTGTCAAAGGTAGCCCCGCCCTAACCCCTCCCCTCTTTCTGCTCTGGTCTTCATCAGGGTCATGATTCAGCTATACTGCACTGCTGAAATTCTTATTAATCAAAGACTGGGGTACAGAGGCAGTAGACCTCTAAGTGGGCGGGCAAGTCCCCTCCGTCTTCTGTCCTGTCTCTGAGTAAAGGCAGAGACATCACAGACTGTTTTTTGTATAATGAACTTTATTAACAGCAGTCAATAAAACAGCTCAGTCTTAAAAACCAACGAGTCGTTCTCACCAAAACTTTAAGTTTAGTGCAAAAAAAACCCAACGTGATGGTTTACATTCAGCAGAGCGCCAGAAGGAGACGAGAACGTTTCATGTCCAATAAAGAAACTGAAGACAGATCCATCTCACACCGTGCACAAAAATCCACATGAAGATCTTCATGATCCCAAACTGCTGCAGTCTGACTCCTCCCATTCTGCTCAGATCTTTGAAACGAGACTCACACCATCTAAAGAGTCGCTCCTTTTTTAAATTTAAATATCGTCTACGAGTGACTTGCTGTTTTCTCTTTGAGTCCATGCAACCAAAGTTTGGCACCGAGGGAGCAGAACGTTTGGTACGAAAGCAGAAAGGAAGAAACGGCCAATCAGAAGACGACAGGAGAAGGTTTCCTACTCATCAAAGTTTCATGATTCACTAACAAACACACATATTTACACGTCATTCAAATCGACACTCAGAGCACAAGAACACAAAGCACACGGTCCGTCATCAGGAACATCATGTACGTGGTTATCATGCTGGTTTAGTCCTGGTCACTGGAATATTAGTACGTGGTCATACTCTCTGTGGTAAGAGAATATTATGGGATGTAGAGAGGGAATATGTGCAGAGAAACATCCATGCAACGACTGGTCTCCTAAAAGAAACATGAAGATCATCTGTAAACTAAAAAGAGACATGAACTAACCCCACCCCCCCTCTCTGTCCTCCATCAGGAGATCAAAGAGCAGCTCACAACTTTGTCTAACTTTCAGGGTGAAATAAAAAGAGCCATGAGAGCTCTTCACCTCGTGCTGCTCTCACCAACACCGCGTCCTCTAATGTCTGTCGATGTGTCCTCAGTGAAGCTTCAGTCAGACTTCCTGTATCTGGGGTTTAAAGTACTTAATCATTACAGGAGGAACTAGGCTCTGATAGCACGACTTATGAAGTATTAAATGATAGAAAATAAGTTCCTGTAGGTCTGGATCAGGAAACTGAGAGACTCTCTGCTGACAGCTCATTGGTTTTGTTTGCTATGGGTGCAAAATAAAGACCCTGAAATCTATTCTCCTTATGTAACTATACAAGAGTCCCCATAGAGCTCCATGCTAAAATGTCCAACTTTACAGCTGCAGTTCTTTCAGTGTCCACTAGAGTCTGTCTCCTGCAGTGAGTCAGTCTCCATAGAGCTCCATGTTAAAATGTCCAACTTTACAGCTGCAGTTCCTCCAGTGTCCACTAGAGTCTGTCTCCTGCAGTGAGTCAGTCCCCATAGAGCTCCATGTTAAAATAAACATGTTTACATCCTGGTATAAAAACAGTTTGGGTCTCTAGAGTTAATTTTTCTCTTCAACTGTTCAGGCTGAATGTTTATACAAATCACCTGTTGACATTATATTAAGGCTTAACGGGATGTAGAATTAGGGGGCGTGGCTTCTTTGAGTGACAGGTGGGAGATGTTAGTTGTCTGCTAGGTGTCATTTCAGCTAATTCAGTCCCTGACCTTTGACCTTTGTGGGAATGTTGGACTGGGGAACTCCCAGATTGGTGCTTTCTGATCCTGGTGTCAGTATGAGAAAACCTCTGATTGGATGCCTGTTGTTGCTAGGACGCGGTTTTTGGTGTCTGTGTGGTCTCCCTCCCCTCCCCTTCCCTCCCCTCCCCTCCCCTCCCTAACCCTCCCTAACCCTCCCCAACCCTCCCCAACCCTCCCCAACCCTCCCCCCAACCGTGCCAGGTAATGAATTTAGTCCAGAAAAGATGATGAAGAGGATGAAAACAGATAAAGAGATTTGGGGTTCAGTCAGGTGGAGGGTAGTAGTCCAGGTTTGGGAGGTGAAGCTCTGACTCTTATTCACACCTGGCTGTGGCTCTTGGGGGCGGGGCTTACTTCTCTCTGTAGTACAGCAGGTACATCTTGAGCGGCTCGGGCAGCGGCAGGTTCAGGATCCTCTCTCTGAGGAGGTTCACGGCCGGCTGGGGGCGGAGCAGCTCCCCTGTCTCCTTCTCTTCTTCTTCCTCCTCCTCCTGCTCCTCCTCTTCCTCCTCCTCCTCCACCGTCTCCTCCTCCTCCACCACCGCTCCGACTCCCCTGCCCCCCCTCCTGCTCCCTCTCAGCTGCCGCCTCCCCTCCCCCTCCCTCTCCCTCTCCCTCTCCCCCACCTCCTCCTCATCCTCTGCTCTTCCTCCCTGGTTGTTGTTGCTGTCCAGAGGGGCGGGGCCTATCCCGCTGCTGGCCACCACCTGCCGTGTGGCGAGGACAAGGGCATTACAGTGACGCCGGTGGACACGACGGCGTTTGAAGCGAGGGCCGTACTTATGGAGGCCGGCCACCGCCAGACCCCTCCCCACGCTGAAGGAGGAGCCTCTGCCACGTGATTGGCTGTCTCCTCCGTCTGTGGTCACTCTGAGGGTGTGACGGATGCAGATACGGGACAGCTCCTGTAGCGACCGGACCTCGAACCTCGCTGCAGCGTTTAGAATCATGAGGACAGAATGAAGACGTCAGACAGAATCAGACACTAAAGACATTATCCAATCAGAGGTCAGAGGTGGACTCACGCAGCGGGGCGCTCCGGGGTTTCCCGTTGGTGCTGTGTTTGGGCAGGACGAGGGGAGCGAAGGACACAGAGATGATCTTTTTGGTCTCCCAGCTGTTCAGGCCTGTTCGGGTGATCTTTGTCAACTGAAAAGAAAAACAGGAAGCAGTTACATGACGTCACCCCCCCCATCATTAGAGTTTAACATGGGGTCCTCTTAAAGCACAGACCTTCTCCTCCAGAGGCATGACCAGGATGCCCCCCAGCTTCAGCAGGTTCTTCATGTACTCCTCGTGCTCCTTCTGCACTCCTGCCCCGCAGTACACCCGCTCGTACTGCCGACTCTCTGCGGGGATCTCCAGACAGTTTCCAACCACGAAGGACGGCTCACAGAACTCGAACCTGCAGACAGACATGTTTAACACACACACACACACACACACACACACACACACACACACACACACACACACACATGTCTCTGACAGGTGAGGTCACCTACTTGTCAAAGCTGTCGCTGGTTTTGATGAAGGAGTCGAGCTTCTGGTAGGCATACTCGATCACATCTGCATGAAGCTCGATTCCATGATTCACACCAAACGGGCCTGAAACAGTCAACACACACACGCGTCAAGTATCACCACACAGCTGTAGTGATAGTAAATTACGGTCGTCATGACAACATGTAAAACTTTGATAGAATGATAACATCAACCAATACCAACACCTGTGTGAAACCATGGCAACAACAAGAAGCAGGCAAACTTCTGCACAGTGAAACATCATCAGTAACCATGGTGATGGTTAATACATACCCAGTATGAGGCCCACCATGGTGCTCAGGTATCCCGTCCCGCTGCCCAGGTTGAGGAAGGAGAGTCCAGGATGGAGATCCAGAGCCTCCATCACCTCAGAGTAGATACACGGAGCCGACAGGTGGATGTTCCCGTGCCGCCATGCGAGGTCCTAAACAACAACATGAGGAGGAGGAGCTTACCTACTCACCTGGCTCATCATACAGACGGAGGCGCTCAGAGTGTGTGTGTGTGTGTGTGTGTCTCACCTTGTAGGCGTTGTCTCGGTACTCGTCCAGGTAATAGTCGGCGCGGTCGATGGCTCTGAAGGCACGCTCCACCAGGTCAGAGCGGATGTAGTACGCCTCCTTCAGGTTGTCGATCAGGTCGTCATTGTCTTCACCTGCACTCACAGCTCCGCCCATGATGACTGCAGAGGAACAGGAAGTCACTGTCACACGTGTTACCATGACAACAACCATCATGTGCCGGACAGAAGAACCAGAGGACAGACAGTTTGATTCATCAGGAAGAAAAACATGATGCATCAACATGACCTCCTTCAGACTTCGGAGGAGGAAGAGGAGGAGGAGGAGGAAGAGGAGGAGGAAGAGGAGGAGGAGATCAGAAGAGGAGATCAGAGGAGGGAGAGGAGGAGGAGATCAAAAGAGGAAATCAGAGGAGGAGGAGGAGGAGGAGATCAGAGGAGGAGGAGATCAGAAGAGGAGATCAGAGGAGGAAGAGGAGGAGGAGATCAGAAGAGGAGATCAGAGGAGGAAGAGGAGGAGCAGGAAGAGGAGGAGGAGATCAGAAGAGGAGATCAGAGGAGGAAGAGGAGGAGGAGATCAGAAGAGGAGATCAGAGGAGGAGGGGGGAGGAGGAGGAGGACAGATGTTGAGCACTGTCATCATCAGGTTGTGAAGCAGCAGTGAGAACACACTCAGCTCGTCCTATCACAGCACAGAGTCACAGTCACATGATGTGATTATAAAGTGTTTGTAGTGCAGTTAGCAGACATGAGCAGAGGGGGCGCTGTGACCTGCTCTGTGACACACTAACTGGTTTAGTAGGCTACTAGGGTACACACACACTTCCTGCACAGACAGCTCTGTTTCAGCCGTCCTGTGTTTTACAACACACAAACTCACACGTACACACACACACACACACACACACACACACACACACTTCCCCCTCCAAGCACACACACACACACACGCGCGCACGCACGCGCGCACGCACACACACACACACACACACACAGGAGTCCGCAAGTTCTGCGGTCAGATTAGCGCCAATCAGCTGCTCCAAACACGGACACACACAAACATACTGAACTCTAACACGAACACACACACACTGAACACACACTGACCAGACTGACACACAGGCACACACACCCGCAGTCCGATCCCCGCTGCACGAGGAGAAATATCGAGACAACAGCTGACCCCCCCCCCCCACACACACACACACACACGCACACACACCGCTCTTACCTGCTGAAAAGTCCGACAGGTGCTCTCTGTCCCGGCGGGATTCTCCTGCTCAGCGGTTTGTTGTCGGGGGGTCCAGCCAGGAACACACCACTGCTGGATGTAAACATTCAGCCAGCTGACGCTCTGACGTCATCACGCACAGTACGTAAAGGCAGAGGGAGGAGGATGGCCTACATCCAGCACGGAGAGCTGCAGCTTCAGAGCCGTGCGCATATCTGAACACATGAACAGGTGAATGAAAACCTGAACTACAGACCCTGAGTGACGTATGAGACTTATTCTACCACGTGAGCCAGCCAATCAGCACGCAGAGTTTGATCCTGCTCAGGTTTAATTGAATAATCTGCAGGTTTGTGTTGATCCTCTCCGGGTCAGTGGGTCAGCTGCAAACACACAAGGTGTATTCACCACGTCACTGCAGGTAGGCCTACGTCACAGGTGTAAATATAATCAGGAATCAGTTCCATTCAGCTTCTTCAGTTTCCGCCTCCAGGAATCACATGACGTCCAATCAATCAGTAAATCAATCAACCAGTCAATTTAATGAACCAATCAATCAATCAGTCAATCAATAAATCAATATCTGTATTTGTACAGCGCCAATCTGCAGACACTTAAAAGTTATACTTCACTCATTTGCATTAATCTTTGTATCATTAGAAACCTGGTAGTATTTTTGAATGGTCGTGCATCCCGCCCTCATTTTCCCCTGAGATGGGAAATCTTTGTATTTCTAAGTCTGAAAAGGAGCTTCCAGTGACGCAAAATTACGATTTTAGTGTCACTGGAAGCTGTTGTGGTTAGCAGGGTGAAACTACAAGGCTAGTTCCTCATATTTTCGACCACAGAAGCTACAGACCAATCACAGATCAGTGGGTGGGAACTCACTCCCAGAATCAAAACTTAATGTCCGCCATATTGCTTGGAAGCTATGCTAACAGGCTCAATGGAGAAAGCTGATAATGGCGTAAAAATAAATATAGCGGCGAGCCGGCTGCTGCCGACAGGCTGGTCTTGTGTTTTGGCTGCTGCGGCCGCCGGGCCGCTGGCGCTGGCCGGGCTAGCTGGCCGCCGTCTCGCGGCTATATTGCTATATTGCTGCCGCCATGAGACATGATGCCTGCCTGTCGGCGGCGGTGAGGACGAGGAGCCGGGGTCGGATTGAGCTGGGGCGGACTGATAGTGTCGGTGCTCTCACTGTTTGCCTATGGACTCAGACATAGAGTCTGTTCTCTGCCAGGAATTTCCAAGATCAATTCTGGAAGAAATCTCTGAATCAGTTGAGAAAACGGTCTTATGTGTTGAAATAAATATGTCTGTAAATGTTTTTATTACTATATTTCTACTGCTATATTGTATATTTTGGAGAAACTGTAATGATCGAATTTCCCTCTGGTATTAATAAAGTATTTCTGATTCTGAACTAGAGGACCTTAGTGGGAGTGGCCTGCGGTGCTGTGCATTCTGGGATTTGGTATCTTTCATCCACATGATTCAAAAATAAACTTTCTGCCTTTTCACGGCCAAGAAGGCACCAACTTCAAAATGTATTTCACATTTCTACTACATATATGACCCAATGTCAATACAGATTCATGTTTCAGCGGGTGAAGTATCCCTTTAAGTACAGACAGTCCAAACCAAACTCTTTGTTTTATTATTTATAAAGACCAGACATGAATCCACCAGCAGAACCAGACTCATGATGATCAGGCAGAAACCTGGATCAGAACCAGACTCATGATGAACAGACAGAAACCTGGATCAGAACCAGACTCATGCTGTGTTATGTGACTGTAAACATACCTGTTGGTTCTGATTCTAGATGGTCTCTGAAGATTTGGTTCTGCTTTGTTTGTCCGTCATGATCACTTCCTCCCCGTCTCTGTGTGTTCTCATTGTTGTTGACTCAACATGTTGTTTCTCTGTGAGTCCACCAGAGGTCAGTACTGATCTATATATGATCCACATGTTTACAACCCAGAGGCCCCCATTTTGTTCTCCACTCAGGAGTGTGTGTGATGTGTGTAACAGATCCTGCATGGCGTGGCTCCTCCCCCTCTTAGTCCCTTTAGAAAGCTGGGTCTGTGGGGGGGCACTGTATATTACCTGTGAGGAGAACTACCTTTGCACAGTCGGCAGTTTCTCACACATGAAACCATCCAAATAAATGTGGCCTCACTCTGAAGCATGCTTTATGTTCTGTTGTCCTGGGTCAGGGTTTGACCTCTGCATGGTGTGTATATGTACAGCTCTGTGGTGTGTGTGTGTACAGCTCTGTGGTGTGTATATGTACAGCTCTGTGGTGTGTGTGTGTACAGCTCTGTGGTGTGTATATGTACAGCTCTGTGGTGTGTATATATACAGCTCTGTGGTGTGTATATGTACAGCTCTGTGGTGTGTGTGTGTGTGTGTGTACAGCTCTGTGGTGTGTGTGTGTGTGTGTGTGTGTGTGTGTGTGTACAGCTCTGTGGTGTGTATATGTACAGCTCTGTGGTGTGTGTATGTACAGCTCTGTGTACAGCTCTGTGGTGTGTATATGTACAGCTCTGTGGTGTGTGTGTGTACAGCTCTGTGGTGTGTGTATGTACAGCTCTGTGATGTGTATATGTACAGCTCTGTGGTGTGTATATGTACAGCTCTGTGATGTGTATATGTACAGCTCTGTGGTGTGTGTGTGTGTGTGTACAGCTCTGTGGTGTGTATATGTACAGCTCTGTGGTGTGTATATGTACAGCTCTGTGGTGTATATATGTACAGCTATGTGGGTGTGTGTGTGTGTACAGCTCTGTGGTGTGTATATGTACAACTCTGTGGTGTGTGTGTGTACAGCTCTGTGGTGTGTGTATGTACAGCTCTGTGTACAGCTCTGTGGTGTGTATATGTACAGCTCTGTGGTGTGTATATGTACAGCTCTGTGGTGTGTATATGTACAGCTCTGTGGTGTGTGTGTGTGTGTACAGCTCTGTGGTGTGTGTGTGTGTGTGTACAACTCTGTATGGTGTATATGTACAGCTCTGTGGTGTGTGTGTGTGTGTACAGCTCTGTGTGGTGTATATGTACAGCTCTGTTGTGTGTGTGTGTGTGTACAGTTATTTACAGATGTTTTGTTCACGGGGGTTTGGAGCTGTTGGACGCTCTCTTCTGGTCGCAGCAGGTCACATAACGTGCTGCAGTGTTTGCACATTGTTGTACCTCACCCAGCAGGTATACCAGTTTGTGCTCGTTGTCCAATAAGTGAAATCCTTTTTGTGTGTTTGTGATGTATCTGATGTCCTGTTACAGAGGACAGAGCTCTGTCTCCACCTCATGCTGGGTGCAGTGGGTCTGTCCTCTTTGGGGAGCCAGGTCTATCAGTGGCGTCCTCTCTAGATGGCGAGGCCGTGTTCACTGAGTCTGTACGTGGTCAAAGATTTCCTAAGCTTTGGATCGTCACAGTGCTCAGATATTCTGCCACTGTGTAATCTCTATTTAGAGCCAGATAACATTCTCATTCTGTCCAATGTGTTAAATCGTTTTCTTTTTGTTTTTGAATAATTTGGTTGATTCTGATTGGGTTTCTGTCTGAGGGCTCTGCTTGGGAGTCCAGTCCCAGAACCAGGTGTCTGAGGGGGCAGCTCTCTGAGGACTCTCTAGAGGTTAGAGTCCCCGAACCAGGTGTCTGAGGGGGCAGCTCTCTGAGGACTCTCTGGAGGTCAGGGCTTAGTAATGGAGCGTGTCAGGGTCACTTTCTTTTAAATAGTTATAAAATGTAAAAGCTCTCCTTTGAATTTTGATGATTAAAGGGTATCGTCCTGATTCTGCTCTTCATGCATTATTTGGGGTTTTCCGTTGGACACGGAGGATGGATTTACAGAATTCTGCATGCAGAGTCTCAATTTGATGTTTGTCCCATTTAGAAAAATCCCAAAAAGAGAAATCTCACAACCATACAGAGAAATGGGTTCTATAACAGAGTCCAGAATTTGAAGCCAGATTTGAATAGGGATGTGTAATTTGATGTTCCTTCTGATGGCGTTCCTTCTGACCTTGTCTTTCAGGTCGTTGACAGCGCTCTTACACTTACCTGTGGTGCTGATGTTAAGGCCCAGGTAAGTGCAGTTCTTTGTGTGTTCAATTTCAACAGTATCTAGAAAGAATCTCAACGTGTGGTGTTGGAGGCTGTTTGATGATTTTAGTCTTCGATAGATTGACTGTCAGGGTCTGAGAGAAACTGTGCAGGAGATCCAGGTGCTGTTGTAGTCCTTCCTGTTAGGAGATAAGAGCACCATCTCTCTCTCTCTCTCACACACACACACTCTCTCTCTCTCTCTCTCTCACACACACACACACACACACACACACACACACACACACACACACACACACACACACACACACACTCTCTCTCTCTCCTCTCTCTCCCCTCCCCCTCTCTCCTCTCTCCCTCTTACACACACACTCTCTCTCTCTCCCTCTCTCTCTCCTCTCTCTCTCTCTCTCACTTTCTCTCTCTCCCCCCCCCCCCTCTCTCTCTCTCTCTGAGTGAGGGTCTGAGTCGTTCTTGTCTTGATTCTTTATTGGTGTTTTTCATAGAGAACATTTAAAACGTTAGCCCCACAATAACTGACATCAATTCTCTGCTTTAGAACACGGACACAGGAACAGGGGGCACGAGTACACAAACACACACCTACAGAGTTTCACTCCCCCCCACAAAAGAAAACCAACATGAGCCCCCCGAGGACGCACAGCCAAGGCCTGTCCCACTTTACAAAACGGAGCAGTAGCAAAGGAATGACCACGCCTACAAAAGTAACAAAAAACACCTCACAGTCTACGCTTGTGGAAGAAGTGCTTGTTATTATTCTGGAAGGTTTTTAATATCAACGTCTAGAAAACCAGCAGTAAAAATATCATCTGTGTAAAAACGAGCGAGCAGGACAACCCTTGGCTGTGCACGCTTTTTTTTATTTGTCACATTTTTAAACCATTTTTAACTTACAATACAACAACAATATTAACACTGTTTGTTCTGAATACAAATATGTACAGAGACCTCGAGTGGTGTGAAAAGAATGCCCTGCACACGGACGCGTTATCTAAGACGAGAACGACCACGACCCAACACGCCGCCGTGCAGTCCGGTACCTGAATGAGATCACAGTTAGTTTGTGTTGCGTCTCCATCTCTCGATCTGCAGATAAAAGACACATTGATGTTCTCTCTCTATACACGTTGAAGCCCCCCCATCCTCCCTTTATATACCCCTCCACCCTCCCTTTATATACCCCCCCCATGCTCCCTTTATATACCCCCCCATCCTCCTCAAGAAAGTATCGGTTCAGAGATCAGACCAGCAGAGTTTGAAGCTGCAGAGTGTAAACATACGAGTTGAAATGTGTGGAGTGAGAAAGGCACACATGATAAGACCACACAGATTTAACTACAGCAGGGGGAGGGGGCGGGGCCAGGAAGGGCGGGGCAGGGCAGGGGGGGGTGTCTTTTGGTTTTGTTCAGCTTGATGAAAAGTGGCACTCAAACGCAGCTCTCCCTTTTTACTTGACCAACGAGCGTTCAGAAGACGAGTTTCTGAAGCCTGCATTCTCTCCACGGCCAGCAGGGGCCGTAAAGAGTCTGACAAATCATACGCTTTATTCTTTGTCGGAGTGGCAGCGCTGGTTTCAACGTGACAACAACAAAGTTTCTCAAAAAAACGTCTAAAAAGTCGTTGAAGGGAAAACCGTGCAGCGAAGAGATAACGAGAGAAATATGCAGCGATCTCGAGGAGAAACCGTAATTTGATTTAAATCAAATGTTTTTATGTTTGACCGCCTTGGACTCGTTATCTGGTTATCTCACGATGTCAGCACGCCATGGTGTCCTGTCAGAACGTTTACACGTGATCACAAGGAAACCAGCGTTTTGTCATCCTGAGGTAAACGCTAAGTGATCGAGATCTCGTGAAAGGCAGGAAACCCTCAACGTCTTCAGATATCAAATTTCGTTTCCCTGAAAGAGTTCATGTGAGTTGATGGTGGAGCTGCAGGGAGAGCGGGGTCTGATCAGTTTGTTATTGAGAAGATAATCCTCCATCACTCAGAGAGAGAGAGAGAGCGTAGGCGAGCTCACAAGCGAAGGCTGCATGTGCTCTCTTAGCTGACATTTAGTGCGAGCGCTCGTCTTTTATGGCCTCGCTGTGTTTCATCAAATCAACTCTGTTAGAATATTCACCGTCCTGACACTCGGCTCCCGTTCTCGTGCATTTTAACACAGGAGGGAAACGCTACTTTGTGAAGCAAATGCATCCAAACTGAACGGGGTGAACGGGGTGGGGTGAGGGGTGGGGGGGGGTGAGGGGCGTTTATTTATGCAACAAACGCCTCCTCCTGAAACAAGGGGGAGATCGTGTATCCAGCAAATCAATTTCCTCCCTCCCACACACTCATCTCATTCCACAGGAGGCCTCGATGCAGCCGCTGCCAGCGCCTCCAGCCTCAGCTGCCCCCCCACCCCGTTCACCTGAGAACCAAACTCTGCTCTCTGTCAATCTCTTTTGGTTTTTGTTTGGAAAATAACATTTTGAAAACCCCTGAATCAAAGAGACGCCTCCATCCAACATGTTTCCCTAAAATCAGGTGAGACGCCCCCCTCCCCCCCACCCCCCTCCCCCTGCAGGGGGGTGAGTCTTCGCTATTGCTCGTTGGGGTTCTTACAAGTTGAGACTCAAATGCTGGCATTTTCAACAGTTAATCAGAAAGTGCACAGAGGAGTTTCATTCTACGTTGGCTAAAAGCACATGAACGACATGCCTTTGACATCAGAGTTACACACTGTACAGCACAGCAGCAGGTTACACTAGCGCCCCCTACTGGATGCTTTGAACATCACAGAGCGAGCAGGCCTCCAGAAACAACACAATACCTGCACACACACACTAAAGCCACGTTTCCACCTAAAGTACCCCAGACTTTAAATCCCAGGAAGTACTTTCAAGGATTTAAGGTTCCTCCAGGTTCCTCTGAATGTTTGATTAATTCGAAATCCCCCCCCCCCCCCTCATAGATCCACGTGACAGAAACCTTCTGGGGGTCAAATAAAGCCCTCCCTGCTCCTCACTCCTCCTAAAGTCCTCCCCCCCCCCTGGAGAAAGTTCCTGCAGTGGAAACACACCTCCTAAAGTCCCCCCCCCCCGGAGAAAGTTCCTGCAATGGAAACACACCTCCTAAAGTCCCCCCCCCCCGGAGAAAGTTCCTGCAATGGAAACGCAGCTGGTGTGCAGAACATTTTTCATTCTTCTTTTTCACTGTACATGAAGTCACATGACAACCAGCTAGTTTCAGAACAACAAACAGCAGATGTTTGAGGGTCAAAGACAGACAAAGAAATCAAAGAGAAAGTAACCATGACAACACTGGGACTGTTTCATCAGCGTGTTTAAAGCCACAGTTCAGGTCTTTGTGGACTCAGGTGTAACGGCCTCTCTGACCACAACCAGAAAACCATTACACTGCAAAAATATAGGTATGTTTATATTCTTATATATAGCATCTTTAAAATCTATTTATACAGAATGTATAGAGCGTGTACTAACGGCCATCTTGGCGGAGAAATAAAGGCATCTGAAACAATCAGCACCCCGAGGCGCCGTGGCCGCTCCGGGACCAGACGCTGGTACATCGAGGAAATGCGAAGAAGAATCAGGAAAGAAAGTGAGCTCTCGTTTTTCTTTTTGTGGCACTTTGTGCATCAAAAAATTAAAATCTAGAGTAAGGCTACAAGGGTGTGTGTGTGTGTGTGTGTGTGTGTGTGTGTGTGTGTGTGTGTGTGTGTGTGTGTGTGTGTGTCTCTGTGTGAGTGTGTGTGAGTTTCTGTGTGTGTTTCTGTATGTGTGTGTGTGTCTGTCTCTGTGTGTGTGTGTGTGTGTGTGTGTGTGTGTGTGTGTGTGTGTGTGTGTGAGAGCCAGAGCTGGCCGCTACAAAGCGCTCGGGAGAGGTAACGTAGAAGTGTTTGTGTTGAGTTTGTGACAAAGAGAGAGAGAGAGCAGCTCGCTCGCTCACTTCCTGTGTGCTCAGCTGCTGATTGGTCTCCTGGCCTACAGGAATCAAACATGTGTGTGTTGGTTGGTTTCTTTATTAGCAGTGGATCTTCAGGACTACTCACATAAATAACAAAATAAATAGACAGTGGTATCACGCCATCTCTTCATATTCAATAAATAATAAATACATTTCTCTTCTCGGCGCCACGTCCGACTGCAACAAAGAAAAACAACCCAGAAGAAGTGGTTGGTCATATTATCAAAAGATTCTCTCCGTTATAAAACATCTGTAATGAAAAAGGTTTGTAAAAAAACAAAATGTCTTCATATCATTCTGCAGATATGAACGTCTGCAGGGCGCCACACGCCGACCGTGTGTTTCAAAAACAAACAGAATAAATAGATTCAAATAAATAAACGTCATAATTTAAAAGTTCACATGTTTAAATAATTCATATATAACAATCATCAAATCAAGTGCAAGGCCTACGTCCATAAATACTATCCATATGACTAACGGAAACGCTTCACACTACCACTAGCATCATGTCAGTCAAAACATCAAAGAGCAGGGGGCGGGGCTTATTATTTTCAATCATCATAGAAATAAACACTGATCCTGGATCGTCTCTTTCAACACTGTCAACATCTCTCTGTTGACATCTGTGCTGCAGGAACACCACACACACACACCAAACTGTGTGTGTGTGTGGTGATGAAGTAGAGAGGTGTGTGTCCTCGTCTTCATCACGCCGAGTGTCAGCGCTCCTCCAGGTTTCTCCACAAACAGTTCAGGACACAAAGAGACGATAAACACACAGCAGTTTACATCCTTTTTCTTCTTCTGCTCTGTTTATTCTGCAGGATGCTTCCTCCTCGTCTCCTCCTCGTCCCCTCCTCGTCTCCTACTCCTCTCCTCCTCGTCTCCTCGTCTCCTCCTCGTCTCCTGCTCCTCCTCCTCGTCTCCTCCTCGCCCTCCTCCTCCTCCTCCTCCTCGCCCTCCACGTCATGGCGAGTGTTTTGGTCCGTTCTCCCTGGGATGATTTCTTTAAAGTTGCCGTTTATTTAAATAACCTGAATTCCCTTTTTTGTTTTTGAATCATATTTCAAAACATTGTCGAGTATTTCAACATCTCTCCTCCACTCCGTCACGCTGCGGCGCTTCAGGACAGTGAGCCTTCTCCCCCGTGTGTGTGTGTGTGTGTGTGTGTGTGTGTGTGTGTGTGTGTGTGTGTGTGTGTGTGTGTGTGTGTGTGTGTGTGTGAGTGAGTGTGTGTGTGTGTGTGTTTGCATGTGTGTGTGTGCAGCACGTCAGACTTTGATGCCCTTCACAGCCTTGTTGATGCTCTCCAGCAGAGCCTTGTTCTCCGGGCTCTGGATGCAGTCCTTGTTGGTGTACATGTTGGTCAGCGTGCTCACGTAGCGGTCGAAGTTCTGCTCTGTGATTGGCTCCTGCTGAGAACAAACAACAACCAATACCAACTGAGAGGAGTGTGGACGGGAGCGGCTGTTCACCTCCAAATACAAGAAATCAATGAGAGAGCTGTGTGTGTGTGTGTGTGTGTGTGTGTGTGTGTGTGTGTGTGTGTGTGTGTGTGTGTGTACTACTCACCATGTGTGGCAGGCGGATGTTGGCCAGGCTGCGGATCAGGGCGCGGCTCAGACCCGACAGCTCCATGAACAGAGCCTCGTTCTGCTCCTCGATCATCTTGTTCTCGTGCTCGATGCTCTTCAGGTTCTTCTCCATCGAGGAGATCTGAAGAACACAAACAAATCAAAACATCACTGAGGGCTACTCACTGCTGCTGACACTTTATACTATACTCAGACCTGCTCGTGGTACAGTCTCTAAATGTTCTATGGGAGGTAGAGCCTTCAGTTATTAGGCCTGCTTGTGGTACCTATGGTCTCTACATGTACTATGGGAAGTAGAGCCTTCAGTTATTAGACCTGCTAGTGGTACCTACAGTCTCTAAATGTAATATGGGAGGTAGAGCCTTCAGTTATTAGGCCTGCTCGTGGTACCTGCAGGCTCTAAATGTACTATGGGAGGTAGAGCCTTCAGTTATCAGACCTGCTAGTGGTACCTACAGTCTCTAAATGTACTATGGGAGGTAGAGCCTTCAGTTATCAGGCCTGCTCGTGGTACCTACAGTCTCTAAATGTACTATGGGAGGTAGAGCCTTCAGTTATCAGGCCTGCTCGTGGTACAGTCTCTGAATGTAGTATGGGAGATAGAGCCTTCAGTTATCAGGCCTGCTAGTGGTACCTACAGTCTCTAAATGTACTATGGGAGGTAGAGCCTTCAGTTATCAGGCCTGCTTGTGGTACCTATGGTCTCTACATGTACTATGGGAAGTAGAGCCTTCAGTTATCAGACCTGCTAGTGGTACCTACAGTCTCTAAATGTAATATGGGAGGTAGAGCCTTCAGTTATTAGGCCTGCTCGTGGTACCTGCAGGCTCTAAATGTACTATGGGAGGTAGAGCCTTCAGTTATCAGACCTGCTAGTGGTACCTACAGTCTCTAAATGTACTATGGGAGGTAGAGCCTTCAGTTATCAGGCCTGCTCGTGGTACCTACAGTCTCTAAATGTACTATGGGAGGTAGAGCCTTCAGTTATCAGGCCTGCTCGTGGTACAGTCTCTGAATGTAGTATGGGAGATAGAGCCTTCAGTTATCAGGCCTGCTAGTGGTACCTACAGTCTCTAAATGTACTATGGGAGGTAGAGCCTTCAGTTATTAGGCCTGCTTGTGGTACCTATGGTCTCTAAATGTACTATGGGAAGTAGAGCCTTCAGTTATCAGACCTGCTAGTGGTACCTACAGTCTCTAAATGTACTATGGGAGGTAGAGCCTTCAGTTATCAGGCCTGCTCGTGGTACCTACAGTCTCTAAATGTACTATGGGAGGTAGAGCCTTCAGTTATCAGGCCTGCTCGTGGTACAGTCTCTGAATGTAGTATGGGAGATAGAGCCTTCAGTTATCAGGCCTGCTAGTGGTACCTACAGTCTCTAAATGTACTATGGGAGGTAGAGCCTTCAGTTATCAGGCCTGCTAGTGGTACCTACAGTCTCTAAATGTACTATGGGAGGTAGAGCCTTCAGTTATCAGGCCTGCTCGTGGTACCTATAGTCTCTAAATGTACTATGGGAGGTAGAGCCTTCAGTTATCAGCCCACCTGTGTCTGCAGGTTGACCATGTCAGCCTCCATCTCGTTGTTGGACTCGTTGAGGTCGTTGATCTCTCTGTTGAGCTGCTTGATGTCCTCGTCGTTGTCCAGGACTGAGGACGAGAGAGGAACAGGGTCTGAGTTTGAGCTGGACTGTGTTTTTATATTTGTAAATCTGGATGTGAGTCTGATGGACTGATGTCACTGAAGGACTTCCTCACATGATGTTTGTGGATCATGTGACTTTCAGCAGCTCGATATTTAAGATGATACAAAGAATTAATTTGCTCTAGTTTGCTCTTCACTCTGACAGGGAGCCTCATCCAAACCCAGACTACACATTTATAAAAGGACCATTAAGGACCCCTGGACCCCTTCCTCCATCGGGGTCCTTATTGGAGAGTCAGCCCTCCCCCCGTCACACACTGAAGTCTGTGTACCTGAGTTACCCCTAACAGACGTGTTCCTACAGGTGGACCTCATGTTCCTGTTGTTGTCTGAACTCTTTAAAAGCAGCACAGTGTGATGATGATGATGATGATGATGAAGAGACTGAGTGGTAGTTCTGCTCACCATCACTGGCTCTGAACTTGGTGCTCAGGTAATCCTCAGAGGGGAACTTGGCTTTCTTCTTGGCGAACAAAGCTCGAGGACATCCTGAGAGGCTGGAGACACACAGAGAAAAGGAGGAAGAGGAGGAGGAGGAGGAAGAGGAGGAGGAGGAAGAGGAGGAGGAGGAGGAGCAGGCGGAAGAGGAGGCGGAGGAGGAAGAGGAGGAGGAGCAGGCAGAGGAGGAGGAGGAAGAGGAAGAGGAGGAGAGAGGAGGAGGAGCAGGAGGAGGAGGAGGAGGAGCAGGCGGTTACTGTTGTGCTCTTTATATCTCACATTCAGATCAACACTAAACGGTACACTTCAGCGTGCTGCAGGATTTAGTTTTTTATGTTTAAACGTCCATTAAACGACATTTGTCACATTAAAGAAAACAAGATTGCTTCACCTGCAGTTATTTATGTCACTGCAGAGAGATAGAGAGAGGAGTGAAGCAGACTCAAGTCTGAATGCTAAGCTAACCAGTCTGAATGCTAAGCTAACCATCGTCTAGCTTTAGCTTCTGATGTTTTAAAACAACACCTACCTGCGGTGTGTGAGGAAGCTGCCGTTAGCGTGTCCAGAGCCGTCACAGCCGGGGGTGGGGCAGGTGGGTCCCTCTGTCTTAAAGGCCTTCCAGTTGAAGGGGGTCCCGTTCAGGAGACCCTCCTTCTGTCTGCGGGCCGCCAGCGGGCACCCATAGGCGCTGCGGTGTGTGGCGTACTTCCCACTGATATGACCCAGACTGTCACAGCCGGGGACCGGACATCTGAGGAAGAGGAGGAGGAGGAGCAAGAAGAGGGGGAGGGGGAAGAGGAGGAGGAGGAGGAGGAGGAGGAGGAAGAGGAGGAGAAATAAAGAGAGCGAGAGGGTACTGAGGTCAGACGAGAAGGATCCATAAACATTTGGTGTAGAGAAAGACGAGAATATGATGATAAATATTTCATTTGTAAACTTTCTCTTTGGGCCAGATTCATGTTTTCACATCTGTTTGAAACTTTTTATTTTCAGTTAATGATCTAACTGATGGTAGAGCTAGCACATGCTGTTAGCAACATGCTAATGGATTAACTGTTTGTGTGCAGATGCATCATGAAGCCCATGTTTCTGTGCTCGACTGCCTCTGCCATGAACTATAGTCAGTATCTGTGTGTTCCCCTGATTGTGGATAACCGGGGGCAGCTCTCCCTCTCCCTCTCCCTCTCCCTCTCTCTTTTTATTGCATGTTACCGTCAGTCTGGCTAAAAGCAGACATTATGGCTTTCTGAGCGGTACGAACTTTAAAAGCTCCGAGTCCTCCTGGTTGTCCTTGGTAGGAGTTTTAATTCCACTTTTCTTGGCACGCGGGCACCCAGAGAGACTGAAAACAGAAAGTATGGAGTTGATAACATAGGGTTGAAAAGAGCTGTGGTGAAGAGAAAGCTTCATAAAGAATACTGTAACCAAATGACAACTCAAAGCGACTAGCACGGCCCAAAACAGGAGAATGGAAAGGTGTGTATGTGATCCCTGACTAACTCTAGCATGAACTGTCACTAGGCCTCTCTGACTGTCTGTGAGTGTGTGTGTCAGTGTGTGTGTGTTTTCAGGAGTGTTTGTTACCTTCTGTGCGAGGTGTAGTTTCCTGTGATATGTCCCGAGCCGTCACATCCTGGAGTTGGACATCTGGGAGAGAGGAGACCAGGAGGTTTTAATCAGCGTGTGACGGTCGTCATGACACCAGAATTTAAACTTTGTTATGATTCAAATCAAACCAAATCCACACCTGTTTGTTACCGCGGCAACAAAAATACAAGTCCTACACACCCAGTATCGGGTCATGTGTGGTGTTTTTGTGGTTTATAGTTTTTAATCATCAATGATCGCAGACAAACTTTCTGAAGCAAAACGTTTCCAATGTTTGTGTGCAGCGGGGATTATAGGAATCTCTCCTGTACACGTGATCTGTGATCCCTACAGATTCTATGGATCATTAAAGGGATACTTCACCCGTTAAAACATGAATCTGTATTGACATTGGGTCATATATGTAGTAGAAATGTGAAATACATTTAGAAGTTGGTGCCTTCTTGGCTGAGAAAAGGCAGAAAGTGTCTTTTTGGCTCATGTGGATGAAAGACACCTAATCCCAGAATGCACAGCACCGCAGGCCACTCCCACTAAGGTCCTCTATTTACACACATGTTTACTTCAACACATGAGGCCATTTCCTCAACTGATTCAGAGATTTCTTCCAGAATTGATCTTGGAAATTCCTGGCAGAAAACAGGCAGGCCTTATGTCCCAGCTGCTGAGCTGGCAGCGGCCGGCGACATCCAGCAATATAGCAATTTAGCAGCGAGATGGTTGCTGCCGACAGGCCGGTTTTGTTTCTTGGCTGCTGCGACAGGCTGGTCTTGTGTTTTGGCCGCTGACCGCAGCAGCCGCTATATTTATATTTTTTCTCCATTATCAGCTTTCTCCATTGAGCCTGTTAGCATAGCTTCCAAGCAATATGGCGAACATTAAGTTTCGATTCTGGGAGTGAGTTCCCACCCACTGATCTGTGATTGGTCTGTAGCTTCAGTGGTCGAAAATATGAGGAACTAGCGTTGTAGTTTCACCCTGCTAACCACAACAGCTTCTTCCTTTTCGTCCTCAGTCCTTTCAGACAAAGATTTCCCATCTCAGGGGAAAATGAGGGCGGGATGCACGACCATTCAAAAATACTACCAGGTTTCTAATGATACAAAGATTAATGCAGATGGGTGAAGTATCCCTTTAAATATTATCATCAGAGGTTCATTTCACATTCACACAGACTGAAAGGCCAGATGCAGAAAAGCAGCGTGACAGATGCAGTGGCGGCAACAACAAAAGCAGCGTGAGTGTCAGCAGAGTGTTTGGCGTGTGTTGGGCGTGTGTTGGGCGTGTGTTGGGCGTGTGTTGGGCGTGTGTTGGGCGTGTGTTGGGCGTGTGTTTGGCGTGTGTTGGGCGTGTGTTTGGCGTGTGTTGGGCGTGTGTTTGGCGTGTGTTGGGCGTGTGTTGGGCGTGTGTTTGGCGTGTGTTGGCCGTGTGTTGGCCGTGTGTTGGCCGTGTGTTTGGCGTGTGTTGGGCATGTGTTGGGCGTGTGTTGGGCGTGTGTTGGCCGTGTGTTTGCCGTGTTTGGCCGTGTGTTTGGCGTGTGTTGGGCGTGTGTTTGGCGTGTGTTTGGCGTGTGTTTGGCGTGTGTTGGGCGTGTGTTGGGCGTGTGTTGGGCGTGTGTTGGGCGTGTGTTGGGCTTGTGTTTGGCGTGTGTTGGCCGTGTGTTTGGCGTGTGTTGGGCGTGTAGCAGCAGTGAAGTGTAGTGAAAAGGAGTGAAGGTGTAGAGCACACATACTTGAGTTCAGGCGTGTGGGCCGCCATGAGGGACCGAAGGCTCTTATCAGCGAGAGGACACCCAGACAGACTGAGAGGAAGAGCGAAGGGCGGGCGAAGAAGAGGAGAGCGTGTGAAAGGAGAGGAGAGAGAGAGAGAGAGAGAGAGAGAGAGAGAGAGAGAGAGAGAGAGAGTGAGTGAAGGGAAATCAAGAATGCGAGGCATACCAAGGTCATTTAGGAAGAAGAGGACAGACGGCCAGAAGTAATTTACTGATGCATATCAGAGTCAATGAGTGTCCGTGCTCGCCGGCTCACTCGCCCTTATTGCCTCGGGCACGTCAGGATGAAATCAAATGTTTGGACTGGTCGAGTTTTGGACTCTCACTCTCACTCTCACAGCTCACGCTTTAAAACACGAGTTTGATTTCTGCAGGAAATAAGTGAAAAGGTAAAAACCTGCGATGAGAGGCGTAGTTTCCAGTGATGTGACCGCTGCCGTCACAGCCAGGCGTGGGACACCTGAGAAAGAGAGAGAGAGTGTAGTTCTTTATTCATCCTCCATGTTTGTAGTGACGTTTTTAGTCATGTTTTTAGTGACAGAAGAACGGCTGTTGATCCAGACTTCACATGAAGTGAAATGTTTTAAATGATTCTGATTGGATAAGATTTGAATCACCTGTTTGACTAAAATAAAATGTGTGATGTTTGTATATGACGGTAATTAAAACATCAGTTTTTGACCTCTTTAGCATTAGCATGTTAGCATGGTCAGGGGTTAGCATTAAGCTCAAAGCTAGCTCCTGGTGACTTACGAGAGCAGCTCTTTCTTGGCGTCCTTGGGTTGAAATTTGACCTTGAAGCTCGGGGTGGTGACCTCTCCTGGGTACTTCCTGTCTTCCATACAGTCCTGCATCATGTCGCAGTCCTCGGGGTCAGAGGACACGTATGAGTGACCCGTGTGCTCCATCTGACAAACACATAACGTGCACAGCTTTAACTCTTTGACCCTCTCATATGAACTCGTGTTTCTCAGAGTGGACAGCTTTCTCCTGACAGTTTCTACATCTGTGTACACACTCAGGAACTTTGCAGAGTGCCATGTGCACACTCGTCTCTGCTCTGATCCTTTTCTTATTCTCTTGTAGACAAGTGATGCAGAGTGTCCTCATAAAATATTTAAACTCAAAGCCCTTTTTATATTTCTTTTGAAAAAGTTCAAAGGAGCACAAATTAGCATATGCCAAAGTCAGGATGGTGCAATCTACCTGACACACCAGCTGTGCTGCACGGAGCGGTGTTTTAAGGGAGCAGAAACTCCATGTTTCACAGAATAAATGAATAATAGAAAGAGGGGACAGGAACCACGGCAAGGGGATGACAGGAAGACAAAGTGATGTAAACGAGTAAAAGAGCTCAGGGCCCGTTTGTTCTGTTGTTATTTATGCTGCAGCGTTTCCTCCACAGGAAGAACACCGCCTGTTAGGAGCTCGCTCTCTAATCACACTGACCTCGTCCATTTCCTCCTCCCTCTGGCGGTTAGGTTTGGTGTAATCCAGAGGCCCCTCCCACTCCTCCTGCTTGTAGGCGAGAAGGTTTGGTGATGTCATCCCGCTGCCATGATGGAGAGAGGAGGAGGAAGAGGAGGGGTCGGGGGAGCGGACCCCGGGGCTGGTGCCGGACAGACTGCCCTCACGTTTAATGGGCTTCTTCATGCTCAGGTCCAGAGTGCCGTTCTCGTCCACCTCGATGTCCATCTCCTGCAGAGGAGAGAGAGAGAGAGAGAGAGAGAGAGAGAGAGAGAGAGAGAGAGAGAGAGAGAGAGAGAGAGAGAGAGAGAGAGAGAGAGAGAGAGAGAGAGAGAACAACATCATTAGATTTTAATGCAAACATTGATAAAAGAAAATGTCATGTTGGGTCTAATTGAATCATATTTTATTGATGACTGACTCACTGCAGGAGACAGACTCTAGTGGACACTGGAGGAACTGCAGCTGTAAAGTTGAACATTTTAACATGGGGATTCAAAAAGTTTGCAGGTTTTGTGTCCACTTTCAGCCTGAGAGGTTTTTGTAAAGATCTGATCGTTCTATCAGGAACGATTGTGATTAATTGACCTTCTCTGAGCAGATTCAGTTGCAGAGCGACATAATCGAACCTAAATGTGTCTGTGTCGTAGCGTCACATGTTGGCTTTGAGAGAGGATCTTAATTTCAGATTAGACTGAACGATTCTGAGGTGAACTTATTGATTCATCTACCTTCACCTGTGTGTGAAATCGTCCTCGAGCTTCATACGGTCTTTGTTCCACTTCACTCCCTTCATCCATTCAGCGTGCACTAATGATATCTAATGTATTCTGCTGATTCTCTGCCAGCAGCAGCACCGCCGTGTGCTTCATCTCTGCGCTCGGTCGTGGTTCTGGCAGCTGAACAGACGCAGAGCGAGGAGACAGGCCGTGTCTTCAGCCGTCATCTAACACAAGCTGGTCAGGAGCCAGACAAGTCAAAGAACAGATCTTAGATCAGTCCTGTTTAATGAGCTCGCTGCTCCAGTGTTTCGACACCCGAGTTAACTGTGACTCCAGATCAGTTGTGCTGTATCGGCTCTGTAGCACCGCGCGGCTCGGCCTGCTCTTGGATCTGTGCCTCGCTGAACATGCGCGCGCTCTGCTCGGCTAACACACACATTAATCTTCACTCTCCATCTCCTGAAACCACGTCAGGAAATCGAAAAATGATGAAGCAGTCACTTTCTCTTCTCTGTGAGGCAAAAGGGCTTTTAAAAATCACAATATGGGGGAAAGTGGAGCTCCAATTACACCTCCTGAGCACAGAGAGGGGAGAGGGGGAGGAGAGGGGGAGATAACACAGAGCAAAAAGAGATGTGAAAAGAAATGAAGGAGAGAGTGGCGGGGGCGGAGGAAAGAGAGTGGGAGATCCGTCCGGCAGATAATGAAAAAAGGCTACCTGGTGGAAAGTAATCCAGGGAACAGGCAGCCAGCCAAATTCAATAACAACATGAAAAGTGTGGGAGGGAGGGAGGGAAGGAGGGAGGGAGGGAGGGATGAAAGGATGAGAGAGGACGGCAGAGGTGATGCAACTCCATCTCAACACCATCCTGTTGCTTCAAGCACAAGTCTCCTGATGATAAATCATGCAGAGAGGAGAGGAGAGGAGAGGAGAGGAGAGGAGAGGAGGGGAGGGGAGGGGAGGGGAGGGGAGGGGAGAGGAGAGGAGAGGAGAGGAGAGGAGAGGAGAGGAGAGGAGAGGAGAGGAGAGGAGAGGGAGGAGGGAGGAGGAGAGGAGAGGAGAGGAGAGGAGGGGAGGGGAAGGGAGAGGAGGGGGACACTCAGGAAGAGAGGTGTTAAAAGGACATGAAAGGAAAAGAGGCAAGCACCAATGACAGGAGTAGAAGATGGAAAAGAAAGGAAACAAGAGGACAGGGGAGGATGAAGGAGGTGAGGAGAAGAGGGAAAGAACAGAAGGGGATAGGAAATGTACAGTATGTAAAGAAGAAAAGATGCAAGGACACAGGAAGAAAAGAGATGAGATAGAGAGGAAAGGAAGTTTAAGGACAGGAGAGCGAAGGAGGAGATAAGGAAAGGAAAGGAAAAAGGGGAAGGTAAGATGTGTGTGTGTACCTTGTTGTGTGGTTTGGTGCTGAGGTTCTCCGGTTTCTCCCAGCAGCGAGTGGACAGGTTCAGGATGGCGGTGGCGGCCATGTGGGCGGCCTCGGCATCGTGGGAGTAATCGTAGGCCAAGGAGGAGCTCTTCCCGTAACCGTGGAGAACGATGCTGGGCGACGAGGACTTGGGGAAAGAGGGCTTAGCTGTAGGAGGATAAAAGATTCAGATCAGCTGGTGTGTATCGTCTCCTCAGAGGAGGGGGAACATGGCGTCCTCTCTTACTTTTGAAGGCTTTGGGTGACGTTTCGCTGGTGGCCATCTTTGGAGCGAGCATGCGCTTCCCAAACACTTGAGCATCGAAGCTTGCATAATCGAAGGACACCTTGGAGTACTTCTCCAGCTCCTTGGCCAGGTTAGCTCGAGGTGTGGTGGGGGCCACGTTGGGCCTGTAGCTGCCGAACGGAGGAACCTCCAGCTGCTTTACAAAACACATGGGCCTGGGGGGGGAGATAGAGAGAGAGTCAGGATGGGAGGGTTAAGTTTAAATAAAACAGAATAGACCTGTGGAGAGGAGAGAGAGAGAGGGGTGCAGAGAGAGAGAGGGAGAGAGAGAGAGAGAGAGAGAAGAGTGCAGAGATTAGAGAGAGAGAGAGAGGGGTGCAGAGAGAGAGAGAAAGGTGCAGAGATAGAGAGAGGGAGAGATGCAGAGAGGAGAGAGAGAGAGAGAGAGATAGATAGAGAGAGGGGGGTGCAGAGAGACAGAGAGAGGTGCAGAGATAGATAGGGAGAGAGAGAGAGAGAGAGATAGAGAGATAAGAGGCGACTCTTTGGGAAGGTTCACTTATTGTTCAACTCTTAGCAACAGCACTGTAGATTATATGATCACAGACATGGACCCCCTCTCTTTCAGTGCATTCACAGTCAAGCCCCAGACCCCTCTATCAGACCACAACCAAATCACCCTGTTCCTCAAACAGAACAATATGACACAGACCAAACCCAGCCAACTGTTCAACATCCCCAGGACGTATAGATGGAGCCCCGACAGCACTGAGCAATACCAAGAGGCCAGCAATAGTGAAGAGATCCAATCATTAGTACAAGAGTTTATAGATTACCCATACCCCCCCCACTACCGAAGGCATATGTAAGGCTGTCCAAAATATGAGTTTTATCTTTGAAAGAACAGCAATAAAAAGCTGAACTGAAAGTACGTACAAACAAAAGGAAAACAACCAAAAAGAACCAGTGGCTTGACAAAGAGTATCAAAATCTGAGAAAAGAAGTTAGAAAATGATCAAACCTTAAACACAGAGTACATTCAAACAGTCAACTACGCCTTCAGTACTTTGAAATACTTCAAACTTATAAAAATACAATCAGAAACAAAAAGATCAACCATACACAGAAACAACTACCAAAACCCTCTAGATCTCCCCGTTAATTTGAATGCTAAATTAAAGACCCTCAAAAACAAAAAAGCATGTGGCCCTGATGGCATACTGAACAAAATGCTAAAATACAGCACAGAAAAATTCCAATTGGCTATTCTCAAATTATTCAATTTAATTCTGAGTGTGGGATATTTCCCCGAGAGTTGGAGTCAAGGTCTTATCCCACCGATATCTAAAGGTGGTGACAAAAGTGACCCTCAGAACTACAGAGGAATATGTGTCACCAGCTGTTTGGGCAAAGTGCTCTGCAGCATCATAAACTCCCGGATTGTTGACTTCTTAAAAGAACACAACGTCCTGCATAAAAGTCAGATTGGATTCATGCCTCACCATCGCACATCAGATCATATCTTCACCCTCAGCATTCTCATTAACCACCATGTACACCAAAAGAAAAAGAAAATGTATGCTTGTTTTGTAGACTTCAGGAAGGCCTTTGACTCCATTTGGCATGAAGGACTCTTTTACAACTTACTAGAAAGTGGCATAGGGGGGAAAACCTATGATTTAATTAAAACTATGTATGTAAATAACAGATGTGCAATTAAAATTGGAAACAAAAGAACAAATTATTTCAGGCAGTACCTTGGGGTGAAACAGGGCTGCAACATGAGTCCAACCCTCTTTAACATATATATTAACACATTCACAGAAGAACTGCAGAAGTCCACAGCTCCTGGTGTGACCCTGCAGGACACAGAGGTCAAATGTCTGATGTTTGCTGATGACCTGGTTCTCCTGTCTCCCTCCCCAGAGGGTTTACAGCAGAGCCTGGACATCCTCCACAAGTTCAGCCAAACACTTACTGTCAATATGAACAAGACCAAAATAATGACCCTCCAAAGCAGATCCAACTCTCAGAGAAACACATTCACATTAGGAAACATAGAAATCCAGCACACCAAACAATACACATATTTAGGCTTAGTCATCACTCCCACTGGACAATTTGGCATGGCTGTGAATGAGCTGAAAGAGAGAGGAAGAAGGACTTTTATGCCATCAAAAAAAAAAATCAGATTGACATTCCAATTAGGACCTGGCTCAAAATTCTCAATTCAATAATAGACCCAATCATTTCATATGGTAGTGAAGTATGGGGCCCATTAACGAACCAAGACTTCCCCAAATGGGAAAAACACCCGCTGGAAGCCCTGCATGCAGAACTGTGTAGAAACATCCTGAGAGTCCACAGACACACGGCCAGTAATGCATGCAGGGCAGAACTCGGCCAATACCCTTTAATCATTAAAATCACATTCTATAAACACCTCCAATCCAGTGACCCCCACTCCTACCAGTTCAAAGCCCTTCAGTGCCAAGAGTTGAACCCAGATAAGAGTCCCCTCTGCCAGCTGATCCTGAAGCTCCGCCCTCAAACACCAGGGCTTCA
>NC_089206.1:19958127-19960627 GCF_963930695.1 Labrus bergylta
CCTCCTCCTCCTCATCCTCCTCCTTCTCCTCCTTTACTTCTTCACCCCGTGCGGCTGCCACGGCGATATCCTCCTCAGTCTCCATAGCAACCGGCTGCAGAAGGGCCACACTCGGCTCATTGTTGTCGGGGACTCGGCCGAGGTGGAGGAGAGAGTTGGCCACCTCTTCGGCACTCTGAGAGGGAGACGGGACACTCGTCTGCAGGGGGGCGCCGACTGCATGCTCAGGCTCGATGATGACACACTCTTCTTCTGTGGAAACAGAGGTGTATGATGTCAGAGTGATGTCACAGAGAGTCAGCATCCTCTTTATCACCAACCTGTCTGCTCACCTTTACTGTAAAAACATGACCCTCTGTACATGCAGGTCAGCGGCCCCTAATGGCCATTGGGAGGTACTGCACCTCACCTTCTGTTAAATGTGTTTTCTATCTGTCAGATGGATTCACATAAACTCTAAACTTTCATCATTTATCAGTTTGAAGCTGCAGGACTCTGTGCCCTGAATCAAGACTGTTAGGCTGACTACAGTTCAGGGTTTGGTTCCCTGAATGTCCAACGTCTCTGAGAGCAGAACTTACGAGGCACATCACCTCTGTTTCTAAAATGATGCAGAGGGTTTAATGTTTTCTCCTGTGATAACTGATCTTACCTTCAATCAGCTCTGTCCTCCTCCTTCTGATCGGTCTCCTCCTCCTGCTGTGACTCCTCCTCCTCATGTCCGTTTGTCTGTTCATCTTGTGTCACCACCCTCTTTCTCCTCCTCTCCTCCTTCCTCACTCTCCCGGCTCTTCTCTCCATCTTTCTCTCCCTCGCCCTCAGCCTCGCTGCTGGCGTCGCTTTCTGCGCTGAAGCCCTCATCCAGCGCCAGTTTCAGGGCATTGGACTTCCTCTTGGCGGCGGGCTGCTCTGCGTTCCTGCTCCTCCTGATCCTGCTCTGCTCGGCTTCCTCTAGACGCCGCTTCCTGGCTATGGGGCAGCCCAGAACGCTGACGGCGGGAGAGAAGGAGAAAGACAGTTAAAGTCAACACTTCAACTTTGACATGTTCAGCTTCATTGCAGCTCTCAGCAGGATGGAGGGCGGGGCTATGATGTGACATGGAGAGGGGGTTGAAAAGTAAACACGTGTGGCCCTGAGGGGGGCGCCATGCAAGCTCAGTCACTCATCACAACCAATCAGAGCCAATTGAGTGGAACGTTTAATGAACATCTGTGTGGAAAAGGGCGGGCGGGCGAGAGCAGCGGAGGGTGAAATCCAATAAACTCCCTCTCACTCTCACCTGGGAGACACCGACCGGTGTGTGTGTGTGTGTGTGTGGATCTATAAACAAAGTGCATCTGAAATTGGCTGCTGAACAGATACACATGTAAACAGAGAGCTAATATCTGCCCCTCAATAAAGACGAGTCACAAACCAGTGAGCCGCCCCGAGTCGAGGCTCACAGACTCTCTGGAGGGGGGGGGGGGGGGACTTGACTTTGACTTTGATTTAAAAACCACAGAATGATTCTGTTTAAAACGCTCCTCTAAAGAAAGCATAGAAACAGGAAACAGGGGGAGACAGGCGAGCAGAGGGGATCAGATGTTTAAGCTAAGCTATGCTAACAGGCTGCAGCTTCATTGTTTATCGTCTTTAACCACGTCTCGGCTGGGCATGTGAGCGTGTTTTCTCTGATGTCCATGAAAAGAAGCAGATGGCGTGGAAAGGACAGACAAACAGACAGAGGGTGGGGGGGGGGGGGGGTGTTCATGGGTTCATCTGCCCTACCTTCTGTGTCGTGAGTATCTCCCACTGATATGGCCAGAGCCATTGCATCCAGGGGTGGGGCAAGCTGGATGGGATGGATGGAGGTTAGAGATATGTTTAAAGACACGCTGCTGTTTAGTCCCTCAGAAGCAAAGTAAGGATCACATGCAGACTGAGCACACATGCACATGCACAAAGATGTGTCCCCCCCCTCCCCCCCCCACACACACCCACCCCCTCACACACACAAACACACACACACAGATGCATGAATACAGGTGGCAGAACATAATATGTGTGTCGTACATCAACCGGGCCTAATCCTGTTAGTGAGAGATACAGATCAGCTCCGACCTGCAGTAATATCCCCCCTCTCTCTCCCTCTCTCCCTCGCCCCTCTCTCTCCCTCACCCCTCTCTCTGTCTCTCTCCCTGCCCCCCTCTCTCTCCCTCTCTCTTCCCTCTCTCTCTCCCTCACCCCTCTCTCTGTCTCTCTCTCCCTCGCCCTCTCTCTCTGTCTCTCTCCCTCGCCTCCTCTCTCACTCCCTCTCATCTCCCTCTCCTCTCTCCCTCACCCCTCTCTCTGTCTCTCTCCTCGCCCCCTCTCTCTCTGTCTCTCTCCCTCGCCCGTCTCTCTCTCTATCAGGTTGCTATGACCCCTCAGGACGGCTCATTTCAGTCTCATTACCTTCCCCCTGCAGTTGCCCTTTATTACTCCAATTATCCTTATTATTAATTTCACTTATTAAAAATG
>NC_089206.1:19963127-19968127 GCF_963930695.1 Labrus bergylta
GAGCGTCAGTGATGTCATCAGACACTATTCACAGAGTGATAAACTATTAATAAAGAACATTTCAAACAGAAAGAGGAAGCTAACGCTGCGAGCTGACAGCAGATCACAGCGAGTACAGGAGAGTTATAAAACGAGGATCTGAGAGGCTGGTGAGCAGATACAGGAGAGCAGGTACAGGAGAGTAGGTACAGGTGAGCAGGTACAGGAGAGCAGGTACAGGTGAGCAGGTACAGGAGAGCAGGAACAGGAGAGCAGGTACAGGAGAGCAGGTACAGGTGAGTAGGTACAGGTGAGTAGGTACAGGAGAGCAGGTACAGGGGAGTAGGTACAGGTGAGTAGGTACAGGAGAGCAGGTACAGGAGAGCAGGTACAGGTGAGTAGGTACAGGTGAGTAGGTACAGGAGAGCAGGTACAGGTGAGTAGGTACAGGTGAGTAGGTACAGGAGAGCAGGTACAGGAGAGCAGGTACAGGAGAGCAGGTACAGGTGAATAGGTACAGGAGAGCAGGTACAGGTGAGTCGGTACAGGAGAGCAGGTACAGGTGAGCAGGTACAGGAGAGCATCCACTGAGAGAGCAGGTACAGGTGAGCAGGTACAGGAGAGCATCCACTGAGAGAGCAGTTACAGGTGAGCAGGTACAGGAGAGCAGGTACAGGTGACCGCTGAGTCTTTATGACTTTATTAATGGATTGTTTTTACGAAAGAGAGAAACAGGAAATGTGAAGTGAAGACTCATCTTCATGTCATCTCTCCCCCCTCGGTCCTCCTCACCCAAACTACCCCCCCCCCCCCCCCCCCCCACACACACACACACACACACACACACACACACACACACACACACACACACACACACACACACACTGAAGCGCTCATCCCGCTCACAGAAACAAGAGAAATCAAACATGCATGATAAAAACAAACCCCTGCTGTTTGAGCTACTCTTTAAACCCCTCACCCATCCTCACCCACCTCCCCCCTGTAATTTCCTGCACCTGAATGGTCCACATGATTGTACGCTGTGAGGAGGAAACAGCGAGGCCGCGGCCCCTGAACACAGCACGACCCACAATCATAACTGAATATAATAACACAAAAACACACACACACACACACACACACACACACACACAAGGCTACTAACAAGCAACTGTAATAACCCTTTTAAACTGTGTGTGCTAGGCTTTTAAGCCACAAAGGAGCAGGTGTTAAACCTACACACACTCTCACACACACACACACACACACACACACACACACACACACACACACAGACCACACCCCCCCCCACCCTCTCTCTCTGCAGCTTTCAGATGCTTTTTAGACACAATGGAGCCATTAGCTTTGATTACTGGACTCTGCTTTTTTACATCACAGGTCTCGCCCTTTATGCCTCTCTCTGCCTCGCTTCCTCCCTCCTTGTACACCCCCCCCCGTCCCCCATCCCCCATCCCCCCTCCCCTCCTTGCCCCGGCACTTAGCAGCTTTGCTGCGTCTCTGTAGTGAAGTTGGCAGCGGCTCAGTGGAACTGTGTCTCTGGCAGTCCCTCTTTCCTGCTAATAGACTCGAATGAAAGGAGGAGAGAGAGAGAGGGGCGAGAGGACGAGCGCGGGATGAGAGGAGGATGAAGCACGCTGTTGTTTTTGTTGTTGTTAAGGTCTTTTTTTTCATTCATTCATTAGAGTGTGGAGGGTTTGACCGGAGGTACAGGTGCAGGAAAAAGCTCCTCCCATCCGGAGTGTGTCCGCCTGTTTCTCTGTGTGTGTGTGTGTGTGTGTGTGTGTGTGTGTGTGTCTGTGTGTGTCTGTGTGTGTGTGTGTCTGTGTCTGTGTCTTAAAACAGTTGATGAAGCGCTGAGTGTGGAAGTTGAGCAACAAGCAGCCGCGTTGTGTCGGCTGAAGGAGCAGCCGTCGAGTGTTCAGTCAAGAGTTTTCTGTGTGTGTGTGTGTGTGTGTGTGTGTGTGTGTGTGTGTGTGCTCCTCTTTGTTCAGTTCAAAGTCTGCTTCCTCACGTTTGATCAGAGTGCTGGCAGAGTATCAGAACTGTAATAAAGTACAGTGTGCACATCGTTACTCTTAAAAGCCAGAAAATGTAAAAAAAGGTTTTTGATATTTATGTGTATGAAGCTGTTCTTTATGATATATATTTAAATGTTTGTATTTATGTTTATGAAGCTGTTCTTTATGATATATATTTAAATGTTTGTATTTATGTTTATGAAGCTGTTCTTTATGATATATATTTAAATGTTTGTATTTATGTTTATGAAGCTGTTCTTTATGATATATATTTAAATGTATGTATTTATGTTTATGAAGCTGTTCTTTATGATATATATTTAAATGTATGTATTTATGTGTATGAAGCTGTTCTTTATGATATATATTTAAATGTTTGTATTTAAGTGTATTAAGCTGTTCTTTATGATATATCTTTAAATGTGATGAGTTCATGACTATAAAAAATTCAAACCCACTGTCACATGTTAGCTCTGTGTGTTGACCTCCTAACATCTCAGGTTTGAATCTAAAGGTTTCATCTTTCACTCTTCTTCACGGCCTCGGTAAGAGGAGCTTTAAACACAGCTACAGTGTGTGTGTGTGTATGTGTGTGTGTGTGTGTGTGTGTGTGTGTGTGTGTCTGTTTGTGTGTACATGTGTGAACGTGTGTGTGTCTTTTCTCCTGCATGAAAAGACGACTGTATATATTACTCTCTCTCGTTTTCATCCTTACACTGACAGTCATCTGATGAATCAAACCTGGACTGAAAAGGGCCCCTATTGCTTTCATGTTTGCGTAACCATAGTTACGCACATTTAAATAGGTAAGCACATCTGAGTTCTCCTTTCTTTCCGTCCTTTTTCTCAATTCCAGCTCATTAAATCTGTATGAAAACAAAGTCAGGATCCAGATGCAGCCGACCGCCGTTCACCTGCTTTCTATCCTCTCTCTCAAAGACGGGTTCTCCACCTGGATGTGTCTTATTTTGAAGGGGACAGGTTCTCTGCCTGGATGTATTTTATTTTGAAGGGGACAGGTTCTCTACCTGGACGTGTTTTATTTTGAAGGGGACAGGTTCTCTGCCTGGATGTGTTTTAATTTGAAGGGGGAAGGTTCTCTACCTGGACATGTTTTATTTTGAAGGGGGCAGGTTCTCTACCTGAACGTGTTTTATTTTGAAGGGGGCAGGTTCTCTTCCTGGACATGTTTTATTTTGAAGGAGGGCAGGTTCTCTTCGTGGACATGTTTTATTTTAAAGGAGGGCAGGTTCTCTACCTGGACGTGTTTTATTTTGAAGGGGACAAGTTCTCTTCCTGGATGTGTTTTAATTTGAAGAGGGAAGGTTCTCTACCTGGACATGTTTTATTTTGAAGGGGGCAGGTTCTCTACCTGAACGTGTTTTATTTTGAAGGGGGCAGGTTCTCTTCCTGGATGTGTTTTAATTTGAAGGAGGGCAGGTTCTCTTCATGGATGTGTTTTATTTTGAAGGGGGGTGTGGGGTACTAGAAACATCTCTGTAGAGCAGCAGAGTGAAAGGAGAGGGAGGAGGTGTGTCCGCCGAGCGTGGAGGTTTAACTGGTGTGAAATGTGACGAAGCAGCAGAAGAAGAAGAAGAAAAAGGAGGAGGAGGATGAAGACACGGCTCGTCCCTACAGGCTGCGTCCTACATTATCAATTATGTCGCTCTTTGTGTGCAGGGGGGGCGCGCTACTCTGCATTCTGACAGCTCTATGTAAATGTCTTCCTGGGGGCGATGACTTCAGAGAGAAGGTCACCCTTCGTCCCCCGGTGCACATAAATGACTCTTTTATTCATTCTCAGGTTTACAAGAGGGGAGGAGGGGAGGAGGAGGTAAAGGTGGGGGGAGGGAGACGGGAAACCGACGACCAGCGCTGACTTCTCCAAAAAACTACCTGCAGTGGCCAATTAGAGGCGCTGCAGAGTTCCCTCAACAGGCCGACCACGCCATGCAGCCTCCATGTTGGATCAGCGCACGGTGCGGCCGTCCACAGTTTCACTTTAATAATTCACAGTAGGCGGGGCAGGGGGAGGGGAGGGAGGAGGCGGTGGGGGAGGGGAGACAGTCAGATCGTGTGTGTGCATGCAGGATGTGTGCTGACTGTGTTAGGATGTGTCCACTTATTGGTTTGTTGACCATATTTAGAGGAGAGGGAGGAGCCAGAGAGGAGTGAGGGGTTAACAAACGCTAAGTTATCATAGCTTAACAGTCGGTATGTGTGGTTAATTCATTAACTGCTAATGAGCTCGTTAACCACAGAGTGAGATCCTGTGGAGCTGAAAACGCTCAGACAAGATGTGATTCTCATCCCGCCAGCCCCCCATCTTCTTCCCACAAATAAATCTAACTAGCTAACAGTTCAGGTTTGTTTCTCACAGACTCTGATTAGCTGCTAATTGTTGCTAACATGTAAATAAATAAAGTTCTAATGTGACTGGTTGTGGAGCTCAGACTTGTTGGACGGTCTGTTAGTCCAATAATGCTCACAGAGAGACAGATTATTAGTCTGATATTTACATGAACAAATCTCCAAAAGACTCCAACAGCACAAACACGGCCCAGAGGTCAAAGGTCAGGGACTGAACTAACTGAGGTGACACCTAACAGACCGCTAGCAGCTCCCACTTGTCAGTCAAAGAGACCACGCCCCCTAATTCTACATCCCATTAAGCCTTAATAATGTAGAATAAGAGCTGTATAAACATTCAGCCCGAACAGCTAAAGAGAGAAATGAGCTCCAGAGACCCAAACTGTTTTTATACCAGGATGTAAACATGTTTATTTTAACATGGGGCTCTATGGGGACTGACTCACCGCAGGAGACAGACTCTAGTGGATACTGGAGGAACTGCAGCTGTAATGTTGGACATTTTAACATGGTTGCTTCTTGGTGTAAACAGATGTTTCTGTTTCATTACAAATCATTTCAAATAAACAGGAAGTTGTTTTTGCAGGTATCAGACAGATGGGGGGTGGAGTG
>NC_089206.1:19973127-19978127 GCF_963930695.1 Labrus bergylta
ATAGAAATCGGACTTTACTGAAACAACACAAACACACACTGTGCTGCTCTCGCGGTACAGCACCGGGCTCCGTTATTCCTGGAGATACAGAAGGTGAGAGTAGAGGACAGAGTGCACGGAACAGTCAGGTGTGACTCACAGAGCATCACCGGGAGAGAAAATAGTCCGTTGGTTTTACACCAAGGAGAAGTGTGCGTAAACACGCAGCTTCAGAGAAAAGCGCCATACTGGGTTTATTCCCCTTATTATTAATGATGAAGCTCAACCTCTCCACCTCACTCTCATCTGTCACAAGATTAAAACAAGGAGTGAACACATCTGCACTTCAAAGGGTCGAAAGAGTGGACAAATCGAAGCTGAGACGAAGTTTGATATTCGAGGAATCATCCAAAATAAAAATGTAGGAAAATAAAAAACAAACCGACACAGAATTAGTCGGTGCTGCTTATCAAACAGCATGAAGGAGAATACAAATCAAAGTTATGTAAATTCCATTTCCACATGAATTATTCTAAATGAATTTTAAAAAGCTTGAAACGCGTTGATTTCTCGTCTTTACCTTTTAGTCAACAATCTCTCCGCGGGGCTCCGGCGCTGCGTCCTCGCTCTCTGCTCGCGGAGTTTCAGCTCGTTTTCAAGGAGTTTGCTCCAAAGATATCCCGAGTCAAAGGTTTTAAAACAAATCTCCTCTATCCCGCTCCAAACGTCCAGATGTGATGGATAAGCAACGCGCTCCTCGGGGCGGCCTCTCCTCTCAGCGCTCCGGATCGACGCGTTCAGATCTCACTTGTTTGTAAGCACAAACATGGCTTCATTTGCCTTTGTCAGCGAGAAAAAAAAACGTAATATTGACTTACCTTTCCCTCATGAGCCATTGTACCCCCCCTCCATCCCCTCTCCACACCCCCATCTCCTCCCTCCGCCCTTTGCCATGACATCACGGAAGCTGTAGTAAAAGCTCCAGCATCAGATGGGCAGGGCTTCAGGTCCCCCCTTACTACACACACTGACTCAATGGGCGCACACGCCCCCCTCCTCTCTCTCTCTCAAACACACACATCATCTGAGCCAATAAAAACACGTTTTATCTTCCTCTCTGCGCGGAGCGAGCTCGCTTTAACAAACATTTCTCCTCAATCCTCCACCATCAAACCGCTCTGACACCAGAACCCCCCCCCCTCCCCTCTCAACACACACACAACTTCTTGAGATGCATCACAGAGGCTACAGTAATCCCCCCCCCCCCCCCCCCCCCCACATCCTGCACAGTGGTACCGTCCAATAATTCATTCAGGGGACATTTTTCTTCCTCGGACTGGGAAGTGATGTAGTAGTTGTATGCAGAGTTAGAATAAGAGAGCAGGCAGCTGGAGCTTTATCTATTGAAATGATCACAGAGCAATAAAGCAGCAGAGAAGAAGCTCTGAAGCTGATCACAGATCTGTTTAAGGACAGTCTTCATGTGTCAGCTCAACACTGAGTCAACTTGGAGTCCTCCCAAATGTGGCTCACGCGCTGCTCCTTCTTCTTCTGCTGTTTTCAAACCATTAGTGGAAATGACAACCATTCATTACAAGCCATTTGAGAATAGTCCCCACAAATGCCATCCTTTATCTGCTGTCTCCACGCCACGCACGCGGGGAATATTCAAAAAGCCCAACCTTCAGCTTTCAGAAATTCTATTAAATTCTTATCTCTGTGCAGCAGGCTCTTTTTGTGCAATCCCATTGTTATGCATTGGAGCTGAAATCAATCACCATCATTTCAGAGTGTGTGTGTGAGTGTGTTCATAAAGAGAGACACACACACACACACACACACACACACAGCAGCAGTGACAGGACAGTAAACAAAGAGAGAAATATGAAAAACCTCGGAACCAGCTCCAGCAGGTTGGGGGGGGGGGGGGGGGGGTCTGTGCGGGAGGCCGGGTCCGCAGGTCAGGTGAGAGTGTGAGCTGAGGGCCGCAGAGGGGCGCGAGGGCCCCTGAAACATGCGTGAGGATTAAACACACAGAAAGTCAGATTCAGCACCCCGGACAGCTCCACTCCCCGCCGGCAGAGAGCTCAGCACCCCGGACAGCTCCGGACCTGCTGCCGCTCTCAGATCAGCTGAGTGTGGAGGAAACAAAGACCCTCTGCTCACCCTGAACACCGTGACAGGATGATCTCAGTTCAAATCAAGTGAAATAAACTCTCTTCTAGTTTCACTTTTTACTGTTCAGATCTGTGATTAAAAAAAACTTCTGACAAAAAGCAGCTGAACAGGTTTGAATAAAGTTTGATCTTTATCTTCACAGGGAGAGATTTTATTTATGAATTATTTGAGGATGCTTTGTTTTAAACTGAATTCAATTACAAAATAAAATTCACTAGAAGTTTGTTTTAATTATTTGTTTTAATTTATTTTTGTCTTTTAAGCTCTTATTCTTATCATACTTAAAAAAAACCTCTTGTCTCTTAAACACCTCTAAACTTCTTTTTCAGGATTGGTTGATTCGTTACTTTTTATTAAAATCTGTTAATAAAATAAAATAAAATCGTTTTTCATAATCTTTAGATGTCACAAAGGAATTTTAATAAACTCTACAAACACTGTTCACCTGGATCAGGCACGAGGAGGAAAGTAAATTAAGTATCGTAACGTGAAGTTGCGTGACGTCACGTGACGTCGTGTCTGTCAGCTTCACCAGCTGCTCCTCTGTAACTTTAAAGAGCTGGTTTGTGCAGATGCAGATGGCGAAGGCCTGCTGACGTCACAGCAGACTATCGAGATCGTGTGTGTGTGTGTGTGTGTGTGTGTGTGTGCGGCAGTATAAATATTAGATGGGGCAGCAGCTGACTGGGCGCTGAGGTCGGACTGGGGGAGGCCCCTGCAGTCCCTCGACAGATGGAACAAGCCGACAGACTAACACAACAAAAAGTTTTTTAATAAGCCCGCAGCTTGGCATTGTCCCCACGGTACCGGGGCCACACGGGCCCCTGGGGGACCAACTGTCCTTTGTCTGGACGGGACTGAGCTGAAGTTGAGCTGCAGTCTGAGTCTGAAGACAAGTTTACGGAGAGATGAGAGTTTAAAATAAGCTGCAGAGATTTTAAAGTTATGACCGTTATTTAAATCCTCCGCAGAGACTTTAGACACGTTAACAGGCTTTTACTTTGAAAGGACAAAATTATGATTTTAAACAGAGACAGTGAATATTTCTTTAACAGGTGAGAGGACGCAGAGCAGAAGTTAAAGCATCACACACACACACACACACTCTGTACAACTACAGACGAACTACAAACGGAACGTTTCCTAAGTTTCAGAATAAAAGATACGAACCCAGAAAAGTGCGGCACAGCTTCATGTTTGCTCTCTGTCTCTCTCCTCTCTCTCTCCCGCTGCCAAGTTTACTTCTGCCGAACAAAGTTGCTCAAACTTTAGTTCAACTTCCCCGTCGGAGGAGGGCGGGCAGGTGGGCGGGACTAAAAGCTGACTGACGGCTCCGGGGAGCCAATGGGAGGCGGTTATCTTCTGATCTGGAGCCAATCCCAGCCGGGCCAGTCTCAGCTTTCAGCAACAATGGGAGTGAAGAGCAACAAAGAGCATCTGCTGCGCCCGGCAACTTCTCACACTAAGCCCCCCCAGCCCCCCTTACAACCCCCCTACACCCCCCTATAACCCCCCCAGCCATCTGATGGAAACTACACAAACTAAACTCTGTCTACAAATCTCTACTTTCTTTGATTTGTGCACTTTCTTCCTGCTTCCTGCAGAGCTCTGACACAGTTTGAATCCACGATAAGAAGATTTATAATTTAAAAATCACTTTAATAAAGAAACCTTTCAGGGCCGCTCGGAGGAGGAAGAGAGGAGGGGGTGTTTCCTCTGTCGTTATATTTCAGCTGAGCAGTTTTTAAAACTTCTTTTGTTTTCTTTAGTTTGTGATTAAATCATTTCTCCTCCTTCTCTCCTTGTTGCTCCTCTCGTCCTCTCATCGTGTTGAGGAAACATAACTTTAAGTCATGAAACACAAACATTCCTGAGCAGAGAAAACAACAAAGAGTCTGGACTCATAAATCAACATTACACACAAACAGAGTTTATTAAAGTCTCCTCCCAGTATGAGCCCTGCATGGACACCTGGCTCCAGTGTACCCAGTATACCCAGCATACCCAGTATACCCAGCATACCCAGTATACCCTGCAGACATGTGAACCAGAGGAACAGATGTCGGGAGAGTCGGAGTAAGTCGCAGGAAGATTTCCTCTCGTCCTTTCTTTTCAGAGTGTGAGAGAGTCTGGACTGGTCCTCCCTCCCAGCAGCAGATGGTCTGCCAGATAATGAGCTCTCCCAGTGCTCACTCCCATTACCCCCATCCCAGTCTCTCCAGTATGGACTGGGGGGTGGAACCAGCACCTCTTCTCATCAGAAAAGCGTCTTTGAGAAGAAGACGTTTAAAAGTTCACTTTAACTCATTCTGAAACTCGCCCAAAGTGAATCACTAACTCTCTTTATAACAGCTGATAAGATCTCACATCAAGCCCCTCCCCCACAGCCTGAGATATGACCACACTATGGAAGAGGAGGAGGAGGCCGTCAGAGGCTGCAGGTGAACTCGTCACACTGTCACTGCTGGCTGAGGCCGTGGTGAGGGGCTTAATGTGAGACCTGGTCATGGCGCCTGTGGTCTCAGGTCAGGAACGCCCCCTGAAGTCGAAGATCTGACTTGGAAGCTCATACTGAAATCCAACATGGCCGCTCCGTGCATCAACAGTAAAACATTAAAGCGTTTGTCAGCAGCGTGGAACTCTTTTAAAATCGATCCCACCGATCTGTGGACGCATTGTTTTCACACAAACTGTCAGCTGAGGGTCGTAATCAGCGTAGTGTGTGTGTGTGTGTGTGTGTGTGTGTGTGTGTGTGTGTGTGTGTGTGTGTGTGTGTAACTCCATCACAACTTTTTATCTGCGATGGCTCACAGCCTGAACACTCTGTGAACACTCATTAGCCT
>NC_089206.1:19980627-19984414 GCF_963930695.1 Labrus bergylta
TCTCTGCAGGTCTCTCTCCCCTCTCTCTCCCCCCTGCCCGCCCTCTCCCCCGGCGGCAGCAGCAGGCCGGGCAGCTCTGCACCCTGAGCAGTGGTAAATACAGGCAGCACTTCACACACAGGCCTGATTACAATGACAAAGGCTGCCACACTTTAGGGAGGAGCTTGGAGCAATTTGGAGGCTGCGGGGGCCATTGAGCGAGTGGCATACTTAATGGGCTTTGTGTGCCAGAAGAAAAGGTTCTGAGCTTCTGGGCCCAGCTGTCACCATGGAAAATATCAGACTGACACAGCACCCGACGCTCTTTGGCTTGCTCTCTTTTCTTCTTTCAACCCCCCCACCCTTCCTCACCCGTCACCCCTCCTCTCTTCACTCTTCTTCTCTAGTTAGCAGCACAAAAAGTGAAAGCTGGAAAGAAAGAACAAACTAAATGACAAGTCCCTCTCCCTCTCTCTCACAAACATAATGTGCAGTAGGCTGACTCTGCAGCAATTATTCAAACACTAAACCCAGAGGGATAAATGACATTATTACATTTCACTACTTAATTACGTGTGTGGATAGTTACTAAGCGCTCGCCGTCATGCATGCATAATGCAGTAAGATATAGTCACTCGCTTCATAAGCACCCTTTCATTACCAGATGTATGCTCTCTCTGCAGAGGGAGTCAGAGAGGAGATGAAATATGAAGCAGAAACATGTGATTGGAGCTGTGAGAGCTGGAGACAGTTTGTTTAGTGCAGCTGATTCCTCGCCCGTGATAATGTGCTTGGCTGGAAAACAAAGAGCCAGAGATGCTCTGAGCTGCTCTTTGGGTTACGCTAAGACGCGCTCACACTCCACATCCAAGTGTATTACAGCAACTCTGTGACTTATGGCACATAATACACACACCCACGCACGGGCGAGCGGCGTGCACTGGAGGCGAACAGGCAGCGCCCGGTCGCACGGCGCTGCATTACTGAAACACAGCACAAAGCCAGAAGTTGGATGTTGTTTCACCTAATCTCTTTGATACCACTGTGGAGCTGCTAAGCTGCAGAAAATCAGCTTAGGCAGATGTCCTAAAGTGTAGGTGGCTTGTTCCATGAGCGCGAGAAGAAAGCGCTACAAGAAGAAGAAGATGAAGAAGAAGAAGAAGAAAAAGAAGAAGAGGAAGAAGAAGAAGAAAAAGAAGAAGAGGAAGAAGAAGAAGAGGATGAAGAAGAAGTGGGGGCAGGGCCTCAGATTGGAACGGTGCCCTGATGACTTCAACTCAATCCCCTCTCTGCTCCAGTGTGCTAGGAGAAGGAAGCTTTTCTCTCCTCTTCCTCCCCCGACCGCTCACAGCTCTGATGCAGGTATCAGCGAGTGTCTGTGTACTGATCCAACACTGATTCATGACACCTGATGACCATCGTTACAACTCTAAGAGCATATCACTGCTGGTCCGGCTGCTACAGCTAGCTGCAGGTCACTCAAAATGTTTCTCAACACTTCAGCGTAAAACCAGCAGAGAGAGAGAGAGAGTGTGTGTGTGTGAGTGTGTGTGTGTGTGTGTGTGTGTGTGTGTGTGTGTGTGTGTGTGTGTGTGTTGTTGTTGGAGGGCGCAGAAGTTGTCCTACTTGTGATAACAACAGTGATAATGATCGTAATGAGGAGTTCACACATGCTGTTGAGCCTTCATGCCCCAACCTGTACTCAGCTGATCACACACACATGCGCACGCACGCACCGCAAACCACACACACACACACACACACACAAACATAATGACATTTGCATACAGATGTCTCACTTGTGCTGATAATGCAGGCAGAGTGTGTGTGTGTGTAGGGGGCTCTGAGTAATGTTATGATAGTGAAGGAGGTCGGCCTCTGAAGGAGTGTGTGTGTGTGTGTGTGTGTGTGTCAAGAGCTGGTGCATATATGTATGGTATCCATAGCAACAAACTAATCCAACTCGAGATGGCTCACTGATGTTGTCATCTTTCATCTTCTTCTCTGCTCTGTACACGTTTGTCTCTCACTCACGCACGCGTGCACACGCACGCACACTCACTCTCACACACACACACACACACACACACACACACACACACACACACACACACACACACACACACCACACACACACACACACACACACACACACACACACACACACACACACACACACACACACACACACACACACACATTAAATGTGAATCATCTTCATTTCAGCCATGTTTCAGGTACATCTCACTGCGTGTGTGTGTGTGTGTGTGTGTGTGTGTGTGTGTGTGAAGCTCTTTAATGACTGAGCATGTGCAAGATGGAAACAGGAAGTTAAACTGCAGCGTGAGACGGCAAGAAGCTCAGAAGCTCGGTCCGTGTGAGAGTGAAGTTTTGAAGATTTGCTATCGAAACATGTGTGGACAGAGTTAAAGATTCACATGCAAACAGCATCATGTGGTGAAGAGAGCCAATCAGGAGGAAGACTCATCCTGCTCCTTTAAACTGCAGGTCTGCTGAATTAAAAATACACATAGTGAGACGTACAAATAATAAAAAAGGGGAGGGTTCCAACAGTTCCTAGAACTATGAAAAAGTTCCCACCTATTGATAAAAAAGTGATATAACTGATGACAACCCGTCGTGATGCATCGTGATGTGGTGTTGAGTTGTTGACAGTGAAGATGCACCGCCATGGACCCCGCAGGTAGCAGTTAGCTGTTAGCATCCAGTGACCTGCAAACAGAAACAGCTGAAGGAGCTCGCTCTGTGTGTGTGTGTGTGTGTGTGTGTGTGTGTGTGTGTGTGTGTGTGTGTGACAGCTGAGAGAGCAGCAGACTGATGACTGCAGATGAAAACTTGTAATATTTCATAAAAGCGGACACAGACAGGTGTGAGGATCTGTGTTCATATAGTTTCTAAAGAGAGAGAGTGAGGTCACTAACATTTGACTAAGAGTGTTCAGAGTAAACCAGGTTTGTGTTTTCTGACTGATCGACCCCCCACACACACACACACACACACACACACACACACACACACACACACACACACACACACACACACACACACACACACACACACACACACACGCTGGAGGTGATGTTTGGATGCATGAACACCTTTAAGCTCCTCCCCTCACACACGTCTCCTCTCAGCCTCAGGAGACGTTTTAGTGTCGCTGACGGGAACACAACATTAATCACTTCCTGTGATTCTCTGTGGACGCGCTGACCTGACCGCGCACACACGAACACACACACACACACACACACACACACACACAGTCTCTCTCTCTAAGGCTGATGGGTAACTGAGGCACTCACACACAGATCGGGCGGCAGTGTCATGCTGAGCTCTCAGTCTGGCTCTCCTCCCCGACCCTCTGGCAGCAAACTCTCACACACACACACACACACACACACACACACACACACACACACACACACACACACACACACACACACACACACACACACACACACACACACACACACAGACTTCAGCATGTCCCAACAGGTCCTCCTCTCTCCTTTCCTCTCCTCCTCCCCTCCTTTTCCTCACCTCCTCTCTCCTTTCCTCTCCTCCTTCCCTCTCCTCCTCCCCTCCTTTCCTCTCCTCGTCTCTCCTTTCCTCTCCTCCTCTCTCCTTCTCCTCTCTCCTCCCCTCCATTCCTCTCCTCTCTCCTTTCCTCTCCTACTCTCTCCTTCCCTCTCCTCCTCCCTTCGTCAGGCCCTCAGCGACACTGAAGCCTCTCCTCCTCCCCTCCCTCCCTCTCCTCCTCCCCTCCTTTCCTCTCCTCCTCCCTCCT